>NW_006922061.1:449094-459951 GCF_000298275.1 Orycteropus afer afer | reverse complement strand
ATAGCAGGGATTGTGGGGCTGGTGCGGGATCGGGCAGTGTTTCGTTCTGCTGTGCATGGGGTCGCTATGAGTCGTAAACGACTCGACGGCACTTAACAACAACAACAACAACAAGCTTGACAGATTTTATGTAGGTAGGCAGTCTGTGGTAGATTTTCACACATTTTATGAAGCAAAGTAAGAGAAAGAACCATTAAAACTTCCCATTTCCTAGAAAGAAAAATAGATGCACCCTGTGATAATTTCCTGCGCCTCTACTGAGAGATCCTGAGTTAATTTTGGAGGTATGTGTTTACAGTTCTGAGTCAGAACGCCTGTAGCCTTGCGTTGTAAAATCTGCAGTCTAGGCTTAACTCATGCCTTACCAAAAGGCCAACCCATTTGTGTTGAGAAGCAAAGATGCTGTTTTGAAGACTAAGGTGCATCTGACCCAAGGCATGGTATTTTTAGTCACCTCATATGCATGTGAAAGATGTACAGTGAATAAGGAAGATGGAAGAAGAGTTGAAGCCTTTGAATTGTGATGTTGGGAAAGAATACTGAAACTACCATGGGCTGCCAGGAAAATGAACAAATCTGCCTTGGAAGACGTGCAGCTGGAATGCTCTATGGAAGAGAGAATGGCCAGACTTTGTCTCACCTGTTTTGGTCCTGTTGTCAGAAGGGACCATTCCCTGGAGAAGGATATAATGCTTGTCAAAGTAGAGGGTCAGCAAAGAAGACCCTCAACAAGATGTACTGACACAGTGGCTGCAATGATGGGCTCAAGCATAGTGGGGATTATGAGGATGGCACAGGACTGGGTGGTGTTTCATTCTGTTGTACATACGGTTGTTATGAGTCAGAGCCGACTTGACAGCACCTAACACCACCACCACCAGTGTGTTTAAGGGGACACCCTAACAGGAGCAGAGGTGCACCTACGTCCCCTTTGTTAAAGAAAATTTCTGTTTATTTACCCTTAAAAGCAGGAAAAGAAAGGTTCTGGGAGATGTTGGGTCTCTGAATCTTGAAGGGGGAAGTTTGAGGGAGGACTCTTTCCAAGGGGTATGAAGTTAACCCAGAAGGAGAATAGGAAGATCAGAAGTGGAAAAAGGTAGAGGACCGGAAGACCAGAGTATGGGAAGTTGTGGCAGGGAAATGGAGGAAAGTGAATTTTGGGAGACTGAGGCCCAGGTAGAGGGGAGGTCTGAAGTGGGAGCTGAGAGCACAGGAGCAGTGCAGCCTGTGGTGGAGAGTCATTTGTGTCAGGTAGAGCAGAGTGCTGGTACCACTGCCATTGAGTCGATTCTGACTCAGCAACCCTATAAACCAAAACCAAACTCACTGCCATTGAGTCGATTCTGACTCATGGCAACCCCCTTTGGGTTTGGAAGTAAATTGCCCAGTCTTCTTCTGCAGAGTGGCTGGTGGATTTGAACTGCCAACCTTCTAGTTAGCAGTCAAATGCCTTAGGCACTATGCCACCAGAGCTCCTTCAGCAACTTTATAGGACATCTTAAAACTGTCCCATAGGGTTTCCAAGGCTGTAAATCTTTACAAAAGCAGACTGCCTCATCTTTCTCCCACAGACCAACTGGTGGGTTCAAACCTCCAACCTTTTGGTTAGCAGCTGAATGCCTTAGAGTGCAGGGATTGTATTATTCTGAGTGTGGTAGCATCTCTTCTCATTCTGCTACGATATGACTTTTGTGTGAAGATGGAATCACCCATAGTCCCCAGATATTACTGTTTTTTAATTTTTGTATAGTGCCTATCCTTCCAGACTTTTACAGTAATTACTTATTCCCTCGCTCTCCTTACACATACACTCTATTACATGTTGTTGTTATGTGCCATCGAGTTGGACCCGATTCATAGCGACCCCTCCTTGGGTTTCCGAGGCAGTATCACTACGGAAGTAGATTGCCCCATCTTCCTTCCGAGGAGTGGCTGGTGGGTTTGAACCGTCAGCCTTCTGGTTAGCAGCCAAGTGCCTTAGGCACTATGCTACCAGAGCTCCCATTTTATATATATGTATATATATATATATATACATACATATATATATATATATATATATATATATATATATATATATATATATATATATATATATATATATATATATATATATGTAAATGTTTGCAGTTCTTAACCTGTGTTTTTTTAATTAACAATATGCTGTCAGCATTTTTTCACACACTGATCAGATGTTCCCTTTTTATCTAATTCCAATAGAGATGAGTAACATATTGGGAGGCAAATGGGAAAGGTGTAGGAAGCATGTTCATAATTGCCTGAAGATTTGGGAAGTATGGTTCAAAATTTGCCTCATAGAGAAAATATGAAATTCAGATAGGTATTGTTAGGGGCTGTGAAGTCGGTTCTGACTCATATGTCACAACAAAACACTACCTGATCCTCCTCCATCTTCACAATCATT
The DNA here is from genome assembly GCF_000298275.1 of Orycteropus afer afer. Taxonomy (NCBI): domain Eukaryota; kingdom Metazoa; phylum Chordata; class Mammalia; order Tubulidentata; family Orycteropodidae; genus Orycteropus; species Orycteropus afer. The sequence continues at coordinate 457,526 of NW_006922061.1, read as the reverse complement.
ACTGTGTTTGAGTACATTGTTGCAGCCACTCTGCCAGTCCCTCTCATTGAGGATCTTTGTTTTTTTTCACCTCGGAAGGAAGATTGGGCAATCTACTCCTAGAGATACAGTCTCAGAAATCCAAGGAGGGTTGCTATGAGTTGAATCAACTCGATGGCAGTGAGTTTGGTTTTTTTTTTTGTTTGGCATCTACACAGTGGCCCCTGGTGTTGGCAGTATTATCAGCGTTGTACAGGTTAGGTAAGGAGGGCTGCATTAAGCAACTGATATAACTAGTTAGAAGTTGGAGCACACATCTTTGTAACCCAAAAGCAGCAGTTCTCAGAGTGTAGCCTGCAGACTAACAGCAGTAGCATCACTTGGGGAACTGGTTATAAATGCACATTTGTGGGCTCCACCCAGACCTACTGAATCGGAAACTCTGGTGGTGGGGCCAGTTTGAGAATTGTTGCTCTAGAACTTGTGGCATCACAATGAGGCATGCCGTAAAGAACAGCGAAAGGAGAGGAGTTTAGAAGCTTGCACTTTGTAGGAAATACAGTTGGAATGATGTAAAATCTTAGTCCTTCTCTCTGAAAAGTTAGAACAGCAGTACTTCATAGGGCATGCCATGTGAATAGGTCATGTTATTGCAATAAAACACCCCCAAACATAGTCTGTTTCAACCTCCTGGATTGAAAATGGGAGCCTCTGAGGGAGTGGAAAGAGAGGTATGAGGGAGCAGGAGGTGAAAGTCATGGAAAAAGCAAAGCACCTGCCAGTGGCTGCTGCAGAGACACTGTGACTACTGTTCTGACTCTAAGCCTTCTTTTGGTCAGAAGTTATTGGAAGATGTGTAAAATGTTGCTTATTCTGTTACTTTAGAAATTAACTAAAAATAGGTGTTTACTTGATACTGAGTTTCACTGAAGGTGCACCTGTGTGGTGGAAATGCTGAAAGAGATCCATTATATAAATTGCAGGGCATTATAAATGCAGTCCCCTGTGGCCACTGACTCCTTCTTCTCCATGAGCATCATTTCTGTTGATTAGCATCAGACACCCTTGGGATGCCATGCCATGATCTTCACTCCCTAATTCAGCTCTTTATATTTGCTAGGTCTGTGGAGGTCTCTGAATATTTTCACTAGTCCCAGCTGCAGCAGGCAAGAACAGTTAACAACTCAAAGAACTTAGCATGGATTGGAAAGATGGATCAGCATGTGAAGGGAAGAAAACTGTCCACAGTGATCATGAGTTGACATTTCCACTTGATGTCATTTGTAGTTCATTCAACACATATTTATTGTTCATGTTATACTGTTGTTATATACAAAGCTCTCTCCTCATGATGTTTATCTTCTAGTGTGTAGACAGAATTGATAAACACGTAAGCATGTAAGCACACAGGAGTTGTAAGTGCTTGGTAGGGAGTGAGCAGTGCTGTGATGGAAGGGAGTGGCTGGTGAGGGATGCAGTGAGAGGAAGAAGCCTTCAGAGACCTGAAAGAAGGAACCAGTGATTCAAAAGTTCCAGAGGAAGGTATTTCAGACAGAGAAGACAGCAAATGGAAAGTCCTTGATAGAGGAATAGAAAGGATGCTGGAGAAAGGAGAGAAAGTGGTTGGATGAGTTTGGAGGGCACATAGAGCCTGTTAGGTGGTGGTGAGGAGTTTGGATTTTACTTGAAGTATCAGGGGAAGAGTATTTGGCAGGATAGTGACATTTACTCGTTCTGTTTTTTGACTGTCACATTGGCTGATGAATGGAGAATGGGTAGTGGGGACAGACTGAACAAGGAGGTCAGTTAGAGGATTGTCCAGGTGAGTAATGACTGATCTTGGACAGTGGTGTGGCCCAGGGGATGGAGAGCAGGGGACTGATGCAAAGTCTATTTGAGAGGTACAACTTCTAGGACTTGCTGGTAGATTTTTTGGAAGGAATGAGGAAGAGAGGAATCCAGGGTTACTCCTGGGCCTGGTTGTACCATTTATTGATATAGCATATTTATAAACTGATGCATTGATCTGCAGGGATAGGCAAACTGTGGCCCTTAGGCCAAATCCAGCGCTAGAATACAGCCACATCCCTTTGTTTACTTATTGTTGATGACTGCTTTCACTTTACACAGGCGGAGTTGACTAGTAACAGCGTACATGGCCCACAAAGCCTAAAATATTTACACTTCAGCTCTTTATGGAAAATAAACCACTGGTCTGGGAAAGGTGGAGAAGATGATGATGCTGGAGAAAGAAAGGCAGGATCAAGAGGAAGGCCTAGACTTCCAGAGAGGAGCAGGGACACTGTGTGTGGGCATGGGAGGAAAGATGGGACACCTGGGTATTGGTGCAGGCAGGTGTGCTGATTGGGTGGTGGTTGGTGAGGAAGAGGGGAATTATCGAGGAAGGGCAGGGTGGGTTTGGGTGGAGTCTTGTTGAAGTTTGGGCTACAAGTACAAGTATAAGGCATTATGGAACTGTTTTTCTCACTTTCGTCCTTCCATTGAGTCTTTGTTTACTTTGGTTTTTGGGAAAGAGACCATGGAAGTCTGTGGTAGGAAACAGTTGTGGTTTCTTTTGCTTTTTCCTCGGTATTTGTGAAATTTGAATACTTTTCTCATATCGATTATCCTTTGTCGCAAAAATGAGAAGTATTTTGGTTGTTCTCCTAATTCTTCTCTTTTTGAATTTTAGAATATTGTAGAGCTGGTGGCTGGTGTTGTTCTTAGGTCTTTTAGTCATTTTAAAGGTAGAGAAACAGAGTGCCAGAAGTGAAGTAACTTTTCCAAAGTCATAAAGTTTGTGGCAGAGCTGGAATTGAAACTACAGCATGCTTCCTCTGATGCTGCAATGCCAGACTCAATAATTCTTTGGGGAATTTGTACATAATTTCATTCAGTGCTCATGGAATAACTCCCCCTAGTACATGCTCAGAAATATTCAGGGTCAGGTAAGTGTTGGTTTAACTTCAATTTCTATGCTATATGAAGCTCTCAAAGTAGTGGGGATATAGCCATGAACAAGATAGGGCCGCTATTGCCAAGGAGCTGACACTCTTGGGCATCAAGGTATGTAGGTCACTCCAGTGAAGCCAGTGTGGCAGAATAAGGGGTAGAGCTCCTTTTAGCCAGGAGGACCAAGAGACAAAGCAGTTTTTAGGGTATGACTAGTGCTGTGAGCACCCACATACACTACAGTGACAGAGGCCTGAAGCTCCTTGCCCCATCTTCTGTGTTCATCTTAAACTTTGAAAACACAGTGGTATCATTAAGCACTATGAAAAACATGTTTAGATTGTTGTGGTTAATTCCCCTCCACTCCATTCTGAGAAATAGATATGTTTTCTATCATTCATAGCCCAGAGGTTGGTTTAGTGACCTTCATAGCAATGGGGACAGAACAGCAGTAACAGATTAAGTGCTTTGCTCACTGGTTAACTCACAACTGGCTGACTTACTAGTAAGTAACTTATTGGGAGTATAGATGTGTCTGGCATGACATACCAAAAGTCTGTAAGCTTGTAGTTTACTTGTCTTATAGTCATGAAAGCCTGAGGTCAGGAATGCTGCTGCTGCTAATGCCCCCATTACAAAAACCAAGTGCTTATGTGAGTGTTTCTTTCCAATTAAAATAACTTTGCTTTAAGGTTCATCCTGGTTTATATTGTTCAGTTTGAAGTATTGTCACAAGGAAGCCTGTGTTCCTATGCTGTTCTGCCCCACTCAGTGTACTTCTTTGAGATCATAATGCGTACTGGGAAGGACTTGTACTTAACGCTCACATGGTAATGTTACTGGAGCCATCAAGGGAAACGCTAACGCCAAGCAGGATAGTGGAAAAAGGAAGGACCTTTATTTCTGTATATCAGCATAGATTCAGTGGATTCATGTCCAGAGACTGAGCCCCGAACAAAGATCACATGGGGTTTTTATGGGGTCCTTCTTCCAGGTACTCAGGGTGAGAGGGTGATTGGTTACCTGCAAAAAGCCTGCAAAAAGAGCACCTGCAGCTAGCAGTTTTTACAGAAGTGCTGGAGAGGAAGAGAAAAGGAGGAGTATGGGCAGAGGAAGAAGGGAAGGGGAGTAGGGCAGAGGAATTTCCACTCTCTATACATGCTGGCCCTAGCCAGATGGCTCTGCCCTCACAACAAGTTGTTTCACTGCTCAACAGAACTTCTCTATTTAGGTTGGGCAAAGGTTATAATTCCTTCTTTTCCCTGTCCTGCCTCAGTAAAGCCCCTCAAAGAGATGACACCAACCTTCTGTACAGGAGTTTTGTGATCATGGATTTCCTGGCTACTTTATGGAACTTTCCTGAAGGGAGAGTGTGAGTTATTTTTGCTTGGTTGGTTTGTTTTTAATTTTGAGATTCTCTTTGGTCTGTCATTTATCATTGTGGTGGCTAAGAAGACAGATTCTTATTAGTTCTGGCTTGGATTCCTGTCTCCTTGAGAAAGCTTCTAATCACCATAAAGCCCACTGTTCTCATCTGTAACCTTGGGATCATCATGACAGTCCAATTACATGTGAAGTGCTTAGGGGCATGGTACCTGATAGTGGAAAGACTCTTCAGTCTTTCTTCTTTCTACTCTAGTCCTACTACCTTCTTCAAGACTGTAGGGAGGCCTGCCTTTCCTATAGTTGTAATTCTCATCAGTTTCTTTTAGAATTCTCTGATACTTTAAAGAATACAGTTCTTTAATGCCATCTTTACAGAGGGCATTACATCACTTACATGCAGTGCTTTCATTAACTTATTTTAAAATGTGTATGTTCTGTCTCCTCACCTATATAGTCCTTTGGGCCTAAATTGTGTATTATACCTCCTTGAATACCCAGATCCTAAACTATGACTTTCTCAAAATTGATGTTTATACAAAATACTTGATGATACTTCTAGGAGGCACTGCCAAGATATCAATGGACTTCTAAGGAACCGTGACTAAGAATGTTCTTTGCTCCTTCCTCCATAGAATAGTCCATCCAACCTGAAAATTTTAATTTATATTACTGTTAGTCCTACTACTTAACAATATCACATACAGTATCACATTTTATTATGATGACAAAATTCTTATACCTAAATAAGGCAGCTTTCTTTTAGGCTTGTCCTAATTCGTCACTTGCCTGTCAGTTTATCTGTCAGTTTGGCTTGTATGTTGCTGTGAGGCTGGAGGCTATGCCACCAGTATTTCAAACATCAGCTAGGTCACCCTTGGTGGACAGGTTTCAGTAGCACTTCCAGGCGAAGAAAGACTGGGAAGAGGGACAGTACCATCCACTTCTGAAAAATCTGGCCACTGAAAACCTCATGAATGCAGTGAAACACTGTCTGATACATTACTGGAAAACTTTATGAACAGTCATGAAATATTGTCTGATACAGTGCCCAAAGATGAGCCCCTAAGGTTTGAAGGCACTCAAAATATGAATTAAAATATGCCTTCCCAAAGTAGAGTTGACCTTAATGATACAGATGGAATAAACTTTGGGACTTTCATTTGCTGCTGGAACATGACTCAAAATGGGAAGAAACAGTTGCAAACATTTATTAATAGCACATGGAATGTACAAAGTATGAATCTAGGGAAACTGGAAGTTGTCAAAAATGGAATAAATAAAAATCAATATCCTAGGCATTAGTGAGCCGAAATGGACTGGTATTGGCTATTTTGAACCAGACAGTCATGATCTACTAAGCCAGGAATGATAAATTGAAGAGGAATGGCATTGCATTCATTATTGGAAAGAACATCTGAAGATCTATCCTGAGGTACAGTGCTGTCAGGGATAGCATAATATCCAGACACCCACAAGAAAGACCAAACTCACTGCTGTTAGGTTGATCCTGACTCATAGTGACCCTTCCTTGGGTGTCTGAGGCGATATCTCTATGGAAGTAGATTGTCCAACTTTTTAAGGAGTGGCTGGTGGGTTTGAACTGCCAGCCTTCATGTTAGCACTCTAATGCCTCAGAGGAGCTCTGGTGGCATAGTGCCTAAGGCACTATGAGTTGCTATGAGTTGGGACTGATTCAACAACAGTGTTTTTGATTTGGTTTATAAGGAAGACCAGTTAATACTACTATTATTTATATTTATGCACCAACTACTAAAGCCAAAGGTGAAAAGATTTTTTTTTTACCAACTTATGCAGTCTGAAATTGACCATACATGCAATCAAGATGTAGTGATAATTATTGGTGATTGGAACGTGAAAGTTGGAAACAAGAATAATTGGTAGGTAGAAAGTGTGGTCTTGGTAATAGAAATGACATGAGAGATCATGTGATAGAATTTTGCAAGACCAACACTTGCAGTCATTGCAAATACTTTTTTTCAACAACATAAATGGTGGCTATACAGGCAGAATGCACAGAAATCAGATCGAATACATCTGTGGAAAGGCGATGGAGAAGTCCAATGTCATCAGTCAAAATAAGGCCAGGAGGTGACTGTGGAACAGACCATCAATTCCTCGTATGTGAGTTCAAGTTGAAGCTAAAGAAAATTAAAATAACTCCATAAGATCCAAGATACAACCTTGATTATATCCCACCTGAATTTAGAGACCATCTGAAGAATAGATGCATTGAACACCCAGTGACTGAAGACCAGACGAATTATGAGATAACATCAAGAACATCATAAATGAAGAAAGCAAACAGTTATTAAAGACTGGAAAGGTAGAAAAGACCAAAATGGAAGTCAGAAGGGACCCTGAAACTTGCTCTTGAAAGGAGAGTAAGTTAAAGCAAATGGAAGAAATGCTGAGATGAAAAAACTGAACAGAAGACTTCAAAGGGTGGTTCAAGAAGACAAAGTAAAGTATTATAATGAAATGTACAGAGACCTGGAGTTAGAAAAACAAAAGGGAAGAGCACACTTGGCAATTCTCAAGTTGCAAGAACTGAAGAAAAAATTCAAGCCTTAAGTTGCAATATTGAAGGATTCTATGGGCAAAATATTGAACAATGCAGGAGACATCAAAAGAAATGGAAGGAATTCACAGAGTCGCTGTATCAAAAAGAATTGGTCAATGTCCAGCTGTTTCAGGAGGTAGCATGTGAACAAGAACCAGTGGTGTTGGAGGAAGAAGTTGAAGCTGCACTGTAGGAATTGGTAAAACAAAAACAAAAACACAAGGCTCCAGGAATTGACGGAATACCCATTGAGTTGTTTCAACAAACAGATGCGGTGCTGGAGGCACTTATTACTTTATGCCAAGGAATTTGGAAGGTGGCTACCTGGCCAACTGATTGGACCAGATTGTTATTTGTGCCAATTCCAAAGAAAGGTGATCCATCAGAATGTGGAAATTATTAAATAGTATCATTAACATCGCATGTAAGTAAAATTTTACTGAAGATAATTCAAAAATGGTTGCAGTAGTATGTTGACAGGGAATTTCCAGGAAAGCAAGCTGGATTCAGAAGAGTATGTGGGATGAGGGACATCATTGTTGTTGTCAGATGGGTCTTAGCTGAGAGCAAAGAATACCAGAAACATGTCTACCTGTTTTGTATTGATTATGCAAAGGCATTTGACTATATAGATCATAACAAAGTATGGATAACATTGAGAAGAATGGGAATTCCCAGAACACTTAATTGTTCTTGTGAGGAACCTGTACATTGACCAAGAGGCTGTCATTTGAACAGAACAAGGAGATACTGCATGGTTTAAGATCAGGAAGGGTGTGTGTCAGGGTTGTATCCTTTCACCATACCTATTCAATCTGTGTGCTGAGCAAATACTCTGAGGAGGTGGACTATATGAAAAAGAACATTGCATGAAGATTGGAGCAAGAACCATTAGCAGCCTGCAATACACAGATTACACAACCTTGTTTGCTGAAAATGAAGATGGCTTGAAGCACTTACTGATAAAGATCAAAGACTACAGTCTTCAGTATGGATTTCACTTCAATTTAAAGAAAATGAACATCCTCACAACTGGACCAATAAGCAACGTCATGATAAATGAGGAAAAGATTGAAACTTTCAGGGATTTAATTTTATTTAGATCCACAGTCACACCTATGGAAGCAGCAATTATGAAATAAGATGTCATATTGCTCTGGGAAACTCTACTGCAAAAGACCTCTTTAAAGTAAGAAGCAGAGATATCACTTTGAAGACCAAGATATGTACCTGATCCAAGTCATGGAACTTTCGATCTCCTCATATGCATGTGAAAGGTAAATGAATAAGGAAGATCTAAGCAGAGTAGATGCCTTTGAATTGTGGTGTTGGCGAAGAATACTGAAAATATGGATTGCTTGTTGTTGTTGTTGTTAAGTGCCATCGAGTCATTTCCGACTCATAGCGACCCCATGCACAGCAGAACGAAACACTGCCCGATCCTGCGCCAGCCCCACAATCTCTGCTATACTCGAGCCCATCATCGCAGCCACTGTATCAATCCATCTCCCTGAAGGCCTCCCCCTCTTTTGTC
>NW_006922061.1:437280-448699 GCF_000298275.1 Orycteropus afer afer | reverse complement strand
CGTGAATTCCTTGACAACCTCAATCTTCTCTCCATTTATTGTGATGCTGCTCATTGGTCCAGTTGTGAGGATTTTTGTTTTCTTTATGTTGAGATGTAAAACAAATCTGTCCTGGGAGAAGTGAGCTGGAATGCTCCTTGGAAGTGAGAATGGCCAGACTTTGTCTCACCTACTTTTGTCATGTTGTCAGAAGGGACCATTCCCTGCAGAAGGATATCATGCTTGGTAAAGTGGAGGGTCAGCGAAGAAGCACATGCCCTCAATGAGATGGATTAACACAGTGTCTGCAAAGATGTGCTCAAGCATAGCAAGGATTGTGAGGATGGCGCAGGACAAAGCAGTGTTTCCTTCTGTTGTACGCAGTATCACTATAAGTCAGAGCCAAAAGATGGCGCCTATCCCCAACAATTTTAAGGACTAGTAGTAATTCGTACTGCTAGTGATCTGGACAGCGTTCTCAAATGCCTGAGGCATTTGACTGCTAACCAGAAGCCTGGCAGTTCAAACCCACTAGTCACTCCTTGGAAGGAAGATGGGGGAATCTACTTTTGTAGTGATACTGTCTCTGAAACTGAGGAAGGGGTTGCTATGAGTCATATCCAACTCGACGGCAGTGAGTTTGGTTTTTTTGGTTTCAGTTATCTGGGCAGAGGGTAAATAACAATAACTGACTGATGTATATGTGTATCTGGGAAATTTGGATATGGCATTTCTGTTGTGATTAAGAGATGTTCTAGAATGAATTTGTGAAATACTTGAACTCGACTATCATAAAGGTTACGTTTGTTACTTCTATAATGGAACTGAATCATAGTATTCTGTTCTCTTTATTTGTTGGATTTTATTTTTGTGGTTGCGTGTGGTAACACCACAAAATGACAGATTTCAGGCGTGGTGATACTGTAGCAGTCATAAAAAGAAATGGATTTGTGAAAAAACTGTAGGCTTTTCTTATTCCTAATGAATGAGCTCTGGTAGCATAGTGGCTAAGACACTTGCCTGCTAACCAGACGGCTGGCGGTTCAAACCCACCAGCCACTCCTCGGAAGGAAGGTTGGGCAATCCTACTTCCGTAGTGATACTGCCTCGGAAACCCAAGGAGGGGTCGCTATGAGTTGGGTTTGACTCGACGGCACATAACAACAACAACAACAACAATGAATGAGCTTAAGTGGTCAGATACTTTACATGTAGGAGTGGTAGTAGTAACACAAATATCATATATTACATACCTCTTACTTTTTGGTTAGCAGCAGATGCTTTAACTGCTCCTACCAGGTACTCCTCGGAAGGAAGGTTGGGCAATCTACTTCTGTAGTGATACTGCCTCAGAAATCCAAGGAGGGGTCACTATGAGTTGGGTCTGACTTGACAGCACATAACAACAACAACAACAACAGCTTTAACTGCTGCACCATCAGAGTTCATTCTGTATGTTTAGATCATCTTCTTTCTGTAGTGTTTTATAGTTTTCTGTGTACAGGTCTTTCACCTCTCTGGTTAAGTTAATTCTTTGGTATTTTATTCTTTTACATGCTATCACAAGTGGAATTATTTCCTTAATTTCCTTTCCACATTACTCATTGTTGATGTATAAAAGTTCTACTGATTTTTATGTGTTCACCTTGTGTTCTACCACTTTGCTGAGTTCATTTATTAGTTCTAATAGCTTTCTTGTGAATTCTTTGGGGTCTTCTATATATAGGATCATGTCATCTACAAGCAGGGATAGTTTTACTTCTTCCTTCCCAATTTGGATACCTTTTTTTCTTTTTCCTGCCCAATTGCTCTGGTTAGAACTTCCTGTAAAATAATGAATGGCAGTGATGAGAGTCAGATATATGCTCTTGTCTTGTTCCTGTTCTTTAGGAGGGAAAGCTATCAGTCTTTCTCCATTGAGTAGATGTTAGCTGTAGGTTTTTCATAAGTGCCCTTTATTAAATTGAGGACTTTCACTTCTTTTCCTACCTTGTCGAGTGCTTTTATCATGAAAAGGTCTTAGATATTTTCAAGAGCCTTCTCTGCATCAGTAGGGATGATCATGTAGTTCTTTTCTTATTTTTTTATTATTATTTTTAATTATTGTGATGTGTTACATTGATTTTCTAATGTTGACCCACCCTTGCATTTCTGGGATAAATCTCACTTTATCATGGTGTATAATGCTTTTAATATGCTGCCGTATGCTGTTTGCTAATATTTTGTTGAGTTTTTTTAATATTTGTATTTATTAGGGATATTGGTATGCAGTTTTTTTTTTTTTTTCTTTTGTAGTGCATTTTTCTGACTTTGGTTTCAGAGTAGTGCTAGCCTCGTAGAATGAGTTATGGAGAATTCCTTCCTCTTCTATTTTTTGGCAGAGTTTAAGAAACATTGTCCTCACTTCTGTAAATGTTTGGTAGAATGCGCCAGTGAAACTATCTGCTCCTGAACGTTCTTATTGGGAGGTTTTTGAATACTTCTTTGATTTCTTGACTTGTTATGGGTTTTTTTCAGGTCTTCTTTTTCTTCTTGAGCTAGTGTAGGAAGTTTGTATGTCTTTAGGAATTTGTCTATTTCAAAATCATCAATTTGTTGGCAAGCAATTACAGTAGTCTCTAATCATTTTTATTTTCTTAGAATCTGTTATAATGTCCTCATTTTTGTTCTTTAAGATATGTGTCTTCCTCTTTTTCCTGTCAGTGCAGCTAAAGGCTTACTGATTTTACTGATCCTTCAGAAAAACCGACTTTTGCTTTTTTTTTTTCTTGTCATCTTATTTTTCTATTTCATTTATGTCTGCGCCAATCTTTGTTATCTCTTTTCTGGTTGATTTGGGTTTGGTCTGTTCTTTTTCGAAGTCTCCTTAAGTTTTTTTTGATTAGTGATCTATCTTTCTTCTGCTTTTTTTTTTTTTTTTTAAATATATATAAGTATTTACAACTCTAAGGAGCCCTAGTGGCATAGTGCTTAAAGTGCTTGGCTGCAAATCAAAAGGTTGGTAGTTTGTATTCACCAACTGCTCTTTGGGAGAAAAATGTGGCAGTCTGCTTCCATAAAAATTTATAGCCTTGGAAACCCTATGAGGCAGTTCTACTTTGTCCTATTGGGTTGCTATGAGTCAGAATAGACTCCATGGCCATGGGTTTGGTTTGGTTTATTTACAACTAATTTCCCTCTGTATACTGTTTTTGCTGTGTCCCATAGATATTGATATGTTGTGCTTCCATTTTCATTTGCCTAATATTTTCTGATTTCCCTGTTAACTTCTTCCTTGCTTGGTTAGTTAATAATGTGTTAATTTCCCTATGTTTGTGTTTTTTTCTGGTTTTCTATATGTTATTAATTTTTTGAAATATAATTTATGTACAGTGAAATACACAAAACTAAAGTGACATGGGTCAATGCATTTTTTTTTTTTCAGTGTTCCCTTCTGTCCCCTCCCACCCCTGGTAACCAGCAAAGAAAGTTTGCTTCCATATATAAACCTTTCCTTGAGTTTTTAAAATAATGAACTAATACTATGTTTGTCCTTCTGTGTTTGGCTTATTTCATTTGGAATAACATCCTCCAAGTTCATCCATGTTCTGCAGTGTTTTGCAGATTCTACATTAAGTGTTGCATAGTATTCCATTGTGTGTTTACACCATAGTTTGGTTATTCATTCTTCTGTTGATGAGCATGTAGATTGTTTCTATCTTTTTGTTATTCTTTAGGATATATATCTAGTAATAGGATTACTGGATCAAATGGTATTTCTAATTCCAGCTTTTTAAGGAATCATCATACTGCTTTCCACAGTGGTTGTATCATTTGACAGTCCCACCAGCAGTGGACAAGGGTCCCAGTCTTTCCACATCCTCACCAGCATTTGTTATTTTCTGTCTTGTAGAACTTTGCCATTAATGCTGGGGTGAGATGGTATCTCATTGTTGTTTTGATTTGCATCTCTCTGATGGCTAATGATTGTGAACATTTCTTCATGTATTTTCTGGCCACCTGCATATCCTCTTTGGTAAAGTGTCTATTTATGTCTTATGCCCATTTTTTAATTGGATTGTTAATCCTTTTGTTGTTGAGGGGTTGGAGTTTTCTGTAAATTTTACAGATAAGTCCCTTGTCAGATAATGTTGTTGCCGAATATTTTTTCCCAACCTGTAGGTTCCCTTTTACTCTTTTGGCAGTGTAATCATCAACAAGTATGAATTTGTTGCTGTCATTTTGTTATGTGCTTTTTTGTGGTATTGCTGAATCCTTTGTTCCATATGATTTTCCGTGCTGAGCTTGTTTTGTTTATGAAACACATTATCACTTCCTTCTTTCCTATTGTTTTTAGTATTTGCTAAATATTTGTGCTGGTCCTCTTTTATTTTGATGCGAAGTTTTACCATTTTTCTTTGAGGTTACCCTGTGATTTATAATTTTCTTCCCAAGTTTGGAACAGATTGTTCTGTCTTTCAGTTGTCTTGACTTCCCTATCATTTACAAGTTCTGTAACTATACAGTTTTTTCCCTCTCTTTGGTTTGTAGTTGTCTTCATTTGTCTATTGATGTCTCTGGTTCCCTGTTTACAATCTTGTAGGCTTATTTACTTTGGATACTTCCATAACTGGGTTGGTTTCTGGGTTATGTCATCATGTGTGTTAATGGACAGTTGTTATTTACTGTTGTCCATTCTCTGTCCAAAGGACTTCCTTTAGCATCTCTTTTAAGGTTGGTCTGGTTTTAACAAATTCCCTTAATTTCTGCTTATCTGGAAATCTAATTTCACCATCATATTTGAGGGACAGTTTTGCTGGGTATATAATTCTTGGTAGGAATTTTTTTTTCTTTCAGAGTTTTATATATACTGTCCCATTGTCTTCTCACCTGCATGATGTCTGCCGAGAAATCTGAGCTTAGTCTTATTGGTTGCCCCTTGTAGGTAACTTTTCATTTTTCCCATGCTGCTTTCAAGATTCTTTCTTTTTCTTTGGTTTTGGTGAGTTTGATGATGTTAGTCTTGATGATTTTCTTTTGGGGTCTATCCTGTTTGGGGTTCGTTGGACTTCTTGAATAGATATATTCTCATTTTACACCATACCAGGGAAATTCTCTTCCAAAATATCTCTGGCAGTTTTCTCTGTGGTTTTATTTGTCTCCTCCTGTTCTGGAATTCCGATTACACGTAGGTTATTCCTTTTGATGGTATGATCCTTATGCGTTTTTCATTTTGTTTTGATCTTTTTTCTGATTGATCCCTTTCCAAAGTAGTATTAAAGTATTTGTCTTCAATCTCACTAATTCTTTGTTCCATTGATTCATTTGTACTCTTTGCCTGTTCAATGTGTTATCTATTTCTGAAAATTGAGTATTAATCTTCTGGATTTCTATCTGTAGATTTTGTATAATTTCTAATTATTCATTTATTTTATTATTTTGTTCTTGTATTGTCTTTCAAAATTGTTGTAAAGTTTTCTCTGTGTTTCCCTCAATTATGTCAGTGTTTTCCTTGATCTGTCTCTCAATCTATTGAAGGTACCCTAAATACAGTTCTTTTGAATTCCTTACCAGGGAGTTCTAATGCTGAGTCTTCCTCAGGGATGTGTTCTGTGTCTGTATCCTGGTCCCTTGTTTCTCTTGCTGTATCTTGCTTCTTTGTGTGGACTGTGACGCTCTGTTGTCTCTGAGACATTGTGATGTTTTTGTGTTTATATTTAATTGGTGATTGTATGTTGCAGTGACTTGCCCACGATTTTTGTTTTCTTTCGATATTATCTATGTAAGCAGGGTACTGTGCTCCTCTGTTTGCTAGTTGGCAGCACTTACACACTTACCACCTATCTCCTTTCCTGTTGTCATCCTCCTGGATGTCCCTGCCGCCCTTGGTAAACAGAGCCTTTTCTTAGGTCCCTGGATTCCGAATGAGAGTGCTGTCACTTTAAATATCCAAAGTGACTGCTGTTTGTAAACATTCAAAATGGCTGTGCCCTCAGTCATTTTATTTATTTATTTATTTTTTAGGTCAAACCATTTTATTGAGTTTCCGAGGCTCCAGGGGGCTGGGGACAATGAGGTCCAACGATTGCAGTCCAGCTAAGATCTTCTGGAACTTGCAGCCACCAAAAGCCTCAGTTACTTTAAATATTCCAAATGGCTGCTGCTTGTAAACATTCTAAGTGGCTATGCCCTTGGTCACTTTAAATATCCAAAATGGGTGCCACTTGTAAACAAAGTGGCAGCACCCTCTGAACATCTGACATTCCACAGCTCAGATTGTTTCCCTCTTTGCTGTTTCTCTTCATAGTCATAGGCCACCAGCACAGTTGTCCCTGCAGCCCTTGGCGACTAGGGCTGATCTTTAGGTCAATTCTCAGGTTCCAACACCACTTGGAAATATTAAAGCTGTTGGTATTGTCAGAGTAGCTGACAGTCTGCAGCTCCATCCGTCTCGGTACTCGCTGTTTTCAATCAGGTTTTTCCACTAGTTGGTGCCTAATCCACTCTGTATACTTCCTTTCAGAGCTCAGGGCTCCAGGATTATCGTCTGTATCTCTGTCAATTAGTTTCTCTTACGTTTGTTGAAGAGGGTCTGTGTATCTTGTCCGCATATTCCGCCATCTTACTGGAAGTCCCCTTTCTGTTATTAATTTGTGGTTTTGCCCTATTTTGGTCAGAGAAAATCCTTTGTATGAATTTGACTTTCTTAAATTTTTGAAGTCTTAGTTTTTGACCTAACGTGGTCTGTCTTGGAGACGAATCCATGTGTACTGGTGAAGCATTGTTTTGTGGAGCATTCTGTATATGTCTTTTAGATCTAGTTCATTTATTATGTCATTCAGGTCTTCTGTATCCTTGTTTATCTCTCTAAATACCCGGTATATTATCAAGAGTGGTCTTGAAGTTTCCCACTATTACTGTCGAACTGTCTATTTTTCTTTCAGTTTTTTCTTCATGTATTTTGGTGCTTCTATATTAGGTGCATATATGTTTATAGTTGTTATCTCTTATAAATGGAGTGATTCTTTTATCATTATACAATGTCCTTTTTTTTATCTTTTATAACTGATTTTGACTTAAAGTCTATTTTGTCTTACATTAAAATCACCACCCTGATTCTCTTTTGATTATTACTTGCATGGGATATTTTTTTCCATCTTTTCACCATCTATTTATCTGGGGCTAAGATGATGTGTATCTGATAGGCAACATATGAATAGTTCATATATTTTTCTAATCCATAGTGCCATTCTCTGCCATTTGACTGGACCATTTAGTCCAATGAATGGCCATTTCCATTCACTGTAATTATCAGTAAGGGAGAACTTACTTCAGCCATCTTATTATTTGTTTTTTGTATGGTATATATCTTTTTTTTACATTATTACCCCGAGCCACTCCTCGGAAGGAAGGTTGGGCAATCCTACTTCCGTAGTGATACTGCCTCGGAAACCCAAGGAGGGGTCGCTATGAGTCAGGGCCAACTCGATGGCAAATAACAACAACAACAACAACAATGCTACCAACTTTTGTATTTTGCTTTTCTTTTGTACTGAGTCGTTTTGATTCACTTCTCCATTCCTTTTGTGTGTGTTTTTGATACTTTCTTTGTGATTAACATGAATATTACATTTAGCATCCTGGTTAAATTGATACTAGCTTATTTTCACTTGTCTTATCTTCAGTAAGACATAAAAATTCTGTATCCCTGCAGTTCCCTCCCCTTCATTATGATTTTAATATCTCAAGTACATGTTGTGGCCTATAACATAAATTAATATATATACACACACACATATATATACATATATATATGTGTGTGTGTATATATATACATATATATATGTCATTGAGAACTCTGGTAGCATAGTGCCTAAGGCATTTGACCGCTAACCAGAAGGCTGACAGTTCAAACCCACCAGCCACTCCTTGGAAGGAAGACTGGGCAATCTACTTCTGTAATGATATCGCCTTGGAAACCCAAGGATGTTTCGCTATGAGTCAGATCTAACTTGATGGCAGTGAGTTTGGTTTATTTTATTTTATTTTATATATGTCATTATAAAGTAGGAAAGACATAACCATTACAGTTATCAAGTAAAAATACATTAAAACATACCTTTAATTTTGTGCATGCAATTTCCTTATTTCCTTTACTGGAGATCTTTGTATTGTTGTTGTGTGCCGTCGATTTGGCCTGACTCATAGTGACCCCTCCTTGGGTTTCTGAGGCGGTATCACTATGGAAGTAGATTGCCCTACCTTTCTTCTGAGGAGTGGCTGGTGGGTTTGAACTGCCGTTCTTCTGGTTAGCAGTCAGGTGCCTTAGGCACTACGCTACCAGAGCTCCTGGAGATCTTTGTATATGTGGCTTCAAGTTTCTTTGTAATGTTCTTCCTGTCTGATGGACTCCTTTTAGTTATTTCTTGTCAGGCTGGCCTTGCAGAGATGTGTTCTTGCAGTGTTTGTCTGTGAATGTTTTAATTTCACCATCATTTTTGAAGGATAGGTTTGCTGGATATAATGTTTTTGGTTGACAGTTCCTTTCTTTCAACACTTTAAAACTCACATACCATTGCCTCTGGTGTGCCAGGATTCTAAGGAGAAATCAACACTTGATCTTACTTGGGCTTCTTTGTATGCCACCTTTTGCTTGTCTCTCTACTTTCAGAATTTTCTCCTTGTCATTAATTTTATTTTTGTTTTGTTTTGAACATTGTTTTGTGGTTTCAGTGAAAGTTTACAGAGCATATTAGCTTCCCATTCAACACTTTATACACATTTTGTTTCATGACACTAGTTGTAATTCCTTCACTGTAACAGCACTCTTCTCACTTCCTCCCTGGGTTCCCTGTTTTCATTTGCCTATCTTTCCTGACCCTTCCTACCTTCTGAACTTTCTTTTTGGACAGATGCTGCTGTTTTGGTCTTATATGGTTGATTGTTCTGAGAGGCACATTCATCATAGGTATTACTGCTCACTTTATATGTCTGTGTATTGTTTGGCTGAAAGGTGATCACTGGGAGTGGGTTCATGTCCAGATTTGAAGGGTGTCTAAGGGTTAAGTCTTGGGGATTTCACTAGTCTCTAGCAGACCAGTAAATCTATCTTTTTATTGATTTTGAATTTTGTTCTGTATTTTTCTCCCTTTCTCTCTAGGACCTTCCATTTTGATCCTGACCAGAGTGATCAGCAGTGGTAGCTGAGCATCATCTAATTCTAGTCTCAGGATCCTGGAAACTGTGGTTCATGTGGTCCATTAGGCCTTTGGACTAATTGTTTCCTTGAATAATTGATTTTCTTTAGTATTCCTTGCTCCAGATGGAAAGAGACCCGTAGTTGCACCTTAGATGGCTACTTGTAAGTTTTTAAGACTCCAGTTGCTACTCACCAAAGTAGGATGTAGAACAGTGTCTTTATGGACTATATTATACCTACTGACCTAGATGTCTCCTGAGTTAATGGTCCTAAGTGCTCAAGCCCAGTGTCCTTGTCATTAATTTTTTTTAAATTACTTTTATTGTGGTGAAAACACGCATAAGACATTCACTAGCATAACAACGTCCACATTTACAGCTCAGGGACATTAATGACATTTTTCATGTTGTACCACTGTTATCAATATCCTTTTCTAAACTATTCCACCACCATTAGCTTAAACTCAATGCCCTGTGAATAAAAGCTTCCCCTTTCCCCCTCTTTCCTACCCCTGGGAACCGCTAATGATCTTTGGGATATATATAGGCATTTGACTGCTAACCAGAAGGCTGGTGGTTGAAATCCATCAGCCACTCCTCAGAAGGAAGATTAGGCAATCTATTTCCATAGAGATACTGCCTCGGAAACCCAAGGAGGGGTTGCTCTGAGTTGGATCCGACTCGACAACAGTGAGTTTGGTTTTGTTTTTTATACATATTTTATATGTATATATATATACACATACACACACACACGCACGCACACACATATACATATATATTTATGTGTGTGTATATTTTTTTTTCTCCAACCTATATAGGAATTTTACCTCTCCTCCCTGCTCCTCCCATCCCTGGTAATCAACAGAAAAAGTTTCCTTCCGTATATAAACCTTTCCTTGACTTTTTACCATAATGGACTAGTACGAATATTTGTCCTTTTGTGATTGACTTCTTTTACTCAACATAATGTCCTCCAGGTTTATCCATGTTATACGGTGTTTTTCAGATTCTACATTATTCTTTAGTGTTGCGGAATATTCCACTTTGTGTATGTACCATAGTTTAGTTATCCATTCATCCATTAATGAGCACTTAGGTTGTTTTCATCTCTTTGCTCTTATGAATGGTGCTGCAGTGAACATGGGTGTGCATGTATCTATTCGTGTCCTGGCTTTCACTTCTTTAGGATGTATACCTAGTAATGGGAGCTCTGGTGGTGTAGTGCCTAAGGCGTTTGACTGCTAACCAGAAGGCTAGCAGCCACTCCTTGGAAGAAAAGTTGGGCTATCTACTTCCATAGTGATAACGCTTCGGAAACCCAAGGGGGCTCTCTATGAGTCAGATCTGACTCGATGGCAGTGGGGTGGACCTAGTTATAGGATTACTGGATCAAATGGTATTTCTGTTTCCAACTTTTAAGGTATTGCCATACTAATTTCCACAGTGGTTATATCATTTACAGTACCACCAGCAGTGTATGAGAGTCTCAGTCTCTCCATACCTTGCCAGCATTTGTTATTTTCTGTCTTGTTGAACTTTTCTATTAGTGCTGGAGTGAGATATATCTCATTGTTTTAATTTGCATCTCTCTAATGTAGTGCCTAAGGCATTTGACTGCTAACCAGAAGGCTGGTGGTTCAAACCCACCAGCCACTCCTCTTAAGGAAGATGGGGGAATCTCCTCCCATAGTGATATTGCCTCAGAAACCCAAGGAGGGGTTGCTATGAGTCAGATCCAACTTGACAGCAGTGAGTTTGGTTTTTGGAATGGCTTATGATTGTAAACATTTCTTCATGTGTTAGTTGGCTGTCTGAATGTCTTCTTTGGAAAAGTGTCCATATCTTCTGCTCAGTTTTTTTTTTTTAAATTGTGATTTGGGTGAAACTTTTCAGAGCAAATTCACTTTCCATACAGCTGTTCACATATACTTTGTCTCATGACATTGACTACAATTTACCCCAATGCAACAGCTCCTCTCCCACTTCCTCCCGATAGATACCTCCTCCCTGTGCCCATCCCTCCATGCACTCCTGCCCCTTAAACTGTCTCCCTGTGCATAAACAGCCCTTCTTTCTCCCATAATTGTTCTCTCCAAGGAGTGTAAATATCTCAGGTACATGTTTGAGGAAGACGTGCTGCTGAAAGAGACACGGGCTCCTGAGACACGCGTTGCTGGGAAAGAGACGCAAGAGACATGCATTGCTGAGTGAGACACCGAGGGACCAGCACTGCTGGGAAAGAGACTGTGAGAGACTCTTG
>NW_006922061.1:429741-436535 GCF_000298275.1 Orycteropus afer afer | reverse complement strand
AGTATGTTATGCCAATTGAGCTTGGTGTCCCCTGTGACTATGGTTCCGAGCCCATAGGTTCAACTCCTTGCTCCCTCTGGGTAGCTGGCTGTGCCCCAGAAGTGACTACAACCTTGTCCTTTGTCAGCTCTACTATACTCCTGGGAATTCTTACAGAATGTACAAATACACTTGTAGAACCATTGTCTGCCAACCCTGTACACTCCCCGCTGCATAGACATACCTAATAGTTCAGCCTGTCAACCCATCTATCCACCCGTATACTCGTGTTTGCCTTCACTGATAATGTAGTACTGTATGTCCAAAAGGGTTTATCTTTGTTGTTTCTACCTCCCATACACCTCTCTATGTCTTCCTCTTCCTCAATGCCACCATGTTGACCACTCACATTTGATAGATTGCCCTTTTCTTCACCCAAATCAATACTTATCTCTATCTATCTAACAGTGTTCCTTCCTCTCCCCTCCCACACACGGTAACCAACAAAGAAAATTTCTTTACATAGATAAACCATTCCTTGACTTTTACAATAACGGACTAATACAATATTCGTCCTTCTGAGATTGACTTATTTCACTCAGCATAATGTCCTCCAAGTTCATCCACATTATGTGGTATTTTGCAGATTCTACATTACTCTTTTGAGTTACATAGTATTCCATTGTGTGTGTGTATACCATAGTTTGGCTAACCATTCCTCAGTCTAGGTGATGGACACATAGATTGTTTCCAACTTTTTGCTATTGTAAATAGTGCTGCGATGAACACAGGTGTGCATATGTCTGTTCTTGTCATGGATCTCACTTCTTCAGGATATATACCTAGTAATGGAATGGCTGGATCAAATGGTATTTCTAATTCCAACTTTTTAAGGAATTACTGTACTGCTTTCCACAGTGGTTGTACCATTTGACAGTGCCACCAGCAGTGTATGAGAGTCCCAATATCTCTGCATCCTCACCAGCATTTGTTATTTTCTGTCTTGTTGAACTTTGCTGCTAGTGCTGGGGCAAGAGAGTAACTCATTGTTGTTTTGAGTTGCATCTGTCTAATGGCTAATGATTGTGAACATTTCTTCATATGTTTGTTGGCCACCTGAATATCCTCCTTGGTGAAGTGTCTGTTCATGTCTTCTGCCCATTTTTTAATTAGATTATTTGTCTTTTGTTATTGAGATGTTCTAGTTTTCTATAAATTCTAGAGAAAAGTCCCTTGTCAGATATGTCATTGCCAAATATTCTTTCCCAATCTGTAGATTCTCTTTTGACTCTTTTGGAGATGTCTTTGGGAGCACATAAAAATGTAATTTATAGAAGGTCCCATTCATCTAGTTTCTCTTCTGCTGTTTGTATATTCTGGGTTATGCTTGATAGTCTATTTATGCCATATATTGTTATGTGCCGTCAAGTCGGACCCGACTCATAGCGACCCCTTCTTGGGTTGCCGAAGCAGCATCACTGCAGAAGTAGATTGCCCATCCTTCCTTCCAAGGAGTGGCTGGTGGGTTTGAACCTCCAGCCTTCTGGTTAGCAGTCAAGTGCCTTAGGCACTATGTTACCAGAGCTCCCATATATTAGGGCCTCTAAATTCACCTGTAGTTTTTCCTTGAGGAACTCTATAGTTTTAGGTTTCACATTTAAGTCTGATCCATCTGGAGTTAGTTTTTGTATGTGGTGTGAGGTACAGATCTTGTTTCATTTTTCTGCAAATGGGTATCCAGTTTAGCCAGCACCATTTATTAAACAAACATTCTCTTCCCCATTGAATGGATTTCAGCCCTTTGCAAAGATCATCTCACCATAGGTCGATGGATCTATTTCTAGGTTCACAATTCTATTCCATTGGTCTATGTGTCTGTCATTGTACCAATCCCAGGCAGTTTTGACTACTATGGCTATATAGTAGATTTTGAGATCCTGCAGTGTGAGACCTCCTACTTTGTTCTTCTTCTTCAATAGTGCTTTGCTTATCCTGATTCTGCACAGTTTTTAATTGAATTGTTTGTCATTTTAATATTGAGGTGTTGGAGTTTTCTGTGAATTTTAGAAATGAGTCCTTTGTCAGATATGTCATTGCTGACTATTTTTCCCCAATCTTTTTTATTCAGTTCAAGAAGTGTTTTGATGCACGTAAGAATTTAGTTTTTAGAAGGTCCCAATGATGTTGTTTATCTTCTGCTGTTTGTGCATTTTGGATTATGCTTGATAGTCTGTTCATGCCATTAATCAAGGCCTCTAAGTTTGCCCCCTTTATTTTTGATGCACTGTATAGTTTTGGGTTTCACATTTAAGTCATTGATCCATCTGGAGTTAGTTTATGTCTATGGTGTGACATAGGGATCTTGTTTCATTTTTATGCAAATGGTTATATCCAGTTTTGCCAGCACCATTTGTTAAACAGACTGTCTCTTCCCCATTTAGTGGATTTTGGCTCTTTGTCAAAGATCAGCTGACGGTAGGTGGATAGATCTATTTCTCTGTTCTCAGTTCTGTTCCACTGGTCTAGGTGTCTGCCGTTGTACTGATACCAGGCTGTATTGACTAGTGTGGCTATGTAGGAGGTCTTGAGATCTGGGAGTGTGAGACCTCCTACTTTGTTCTTCAGTAGTACTTTGCTTATCCAAGGTCTCTTTCCTTTCCATATAAAATTAGTGATTGGTTTTTCTATGTCCTTGAAAAATGTTGCTGGAATCTGGATCAGGATTGCATTGAATGTATAGATTGTTTTGGGTAGTATTAACATTTTCACAATTTTCAATCTTCCTATCCGTGAAGATGATATGTTCTTCCATTTATGTAGATCTCTTCTAGTTTCTTGAAGTAGTGTTTTGTAGTTTTTTTTTTTTTTGGTATAGGTCTTTTGTGTTGCTGGTAAGATTTATTCCCGAGTATCTTCTTTTGGTACCTATTGTAAATGATATTTCCTTTTCAGAGACCTCTTTGCTGGTGTAGAGGAATCCAACTGATTTTTGTCTGTTAGTCTTATATCCTGCCACTATGCTAAATCTTTCAATAAGTTCCAATGGTTTTCTTGAGTCTCTAAGGTTTTGTGTAGGATCCTATCATCTGCAAGTAGGGATAGTTTTACTTGTTCCTTACCAATTTGGATGCCTTTTTATTTCCCTTTATTACCTTATTGCCCTTGCTAGGACTTCTAAACAATATTGAATAGAAGTGAAGATAGAGGGCATCCTTGTCTAGTTCCTGTTCACAAGGGAATTGGTTTCAGTTTCTCTCCATTGAGAATAATGTTGGCTGTTCGTTTTGCACATGTGACCTTTATTATGTTGAGTAATTTTCCTTCTATTTCTGTTTCTCTGACAATTTTTATCAGAAATAGGTGTTGGATTTTATCATATGCCTTTTCTGCATTGATTAATATGATCATGTGGTTCTAATTTCCTTTATTTCACTTATCTGATGGATTGCATTGATTTTTTTTTCCTAACGTTGAATCATCCTTGCATGCCTGATATGAATCCCACTTGGTCAAAATGTATTATTTTTTTTGATATGTTGTTGAAATCTATTGGCTAAGATTTTCTTGAAGATTTTTACATCTATATTCATATGCCAGCTCCGGGACCAGCAGAAGGCTGGTGTTTGCATGCATGGAGCTGCCCCAGGTGCAGGCCGTAGTAACCCAACCCTGGGACCAGCGTAAGGTGGGTATTTGTATGCATGGTGCCACCCCAGGGTCAGGTCACAGTTCCAGGCCTGGGACCAGCAGAAGGAGGGTGTTTGCATGCGTAGAGCTGCCCTGGAGGAAGGCTGCAGTAAGCCAGCCCTGGGACCAGTAGAAGGCAGGTGTTTGAGCCCTGGGGGCAGGCCGGATTAGTGAGCGGGTGGAAGAGACCAGGAAATGAGCAGAGCAGTTTGGAACAACTAAGGGAAACAAACTTTTTTGTCAGTTTGTCATACTGTGGTGGCTTGAATGTTGCTGTGAGGCTGGAGGCTATGCCACTGTTGTTTCAAATGCCAGCAGGGTTACCCATGGTGGACAAGTTTCAGCAGAGCTTCCAGACTAAGACAGACTCGGAAGAAGGAAGAGGCCATCCACTTCTCAAACAATTGGCTAGGGAAAACCTTATGAATAGCACTGAAACACTGTCTGGTACAATACTGGAAAATGTTATGAATAGCCCTGAAACACTGTGTGATATAGTGCCGTAAGGTGAGTCCCTCAGGTCCGAAGGCACTCAAAATACGACTGGAGAAGAGCTGCCTTCTCAGAGTAGAGCCAACCTTAATTATGTGGATAGATTAAAGCTTTTGGGACCCCCATTTGCCGATGTGGCACATCTCAATATGAGAAGAAACAGCTGCAAACATCTATTAATAATCAGAACATGGAATGTACAAAATAGGAATCTAGGAAAATTGGAAGTTGTCAAAAATGAAATGGAATGCACAAAGATAGATATCCTAGGCATTAGTGAGCTGAAATGAACCAGTTTTGGCCATTTTGAATCAGGCGATCATATGATCTACTGTGCCGGGAATGACAAAATGAAGAATGGTGTGGCATTCATCATCACAAAGAATGGATCACGATCTATCCTGAAGTACAAAGCTGTCAATGAGACGATAATATCCATAAACCTATGAAGAAGACCAGTTAATACTACTGTTATTCAGATTTACACACCGAACACCAAAGCCAAAGATGAGGAAATTGAAGATTTCTGCCAAGTCTGCAGTCTGAAATTGACTGAACATGCAATCAAGATGTGTTAATTATCATTGGTGACTGAAATGCAAAAGTTGCAAACAAAGAAGAATCACTGGTAGTTGGAAAATATGACCTTGGTAATAGAAATGATGCTGGAGATCACATAATAGAATATTGTAAGACCAATGACTTATTCATTGGAAATACCTTTTTTTCAACAACACAAACAGTAGCTATACACATGGACTTTGCCAGATGGAATACACAGGAATCAGATTGGCTACATCTGGGGCAAAAGGTGATGGAGAAGCTCAATATCTTCAGTGAAACAAGGCCAGGAGCTGACTATGGAACAGACCATCAACGGCTCATATGCAAGTTCAAGTTGAAGCTGAAGACAATTAAAACAAGTCCATGAGAGCCAAAATATAACCTTGATTATATCTCTCCTGAATTTAGAGACCATGTAAGAATACATTTGATGCATTGAACAGCAATGACCAAAACCCAGAAGAATTGTGGGATGACATGAAGAACCTCATCCATGAAGAAAGCAAGAGATCATTCAAAAGACAGGAAAGAAAGAAAAGACGAAAATGGATGTCGGAAGAGATTCTGAAACTTGCCCTTGATGGAGAGTAGCTAAAGCAAATGGGAAAATTGACAGGATAAAAGAGCTGAACCGAAGATTTCAAAGAGCAGCTCAAGAAGATAAAGTCAATTATTATAATGAAATGTGCAAAGACCTGGAGGTAGAAAACCAAAAGGGAAGAACACACTTGGTATTTCTCAAGCTGAAAAAACTGAGGAAAAAATTTAAACCTCTAGTTGGAATGTTGAAAGATTCCATGGGGAATATATTGAATGATGTAGGATACATCAAAAGAAGATGGATGGAATACATGGAGTCACTATAGTAAAAAGAATTGATAGATGATCATCCATTTCAGGAGTTGGCATACGTACAATAACCAATGGTAATGAAGGAAAAAGTTGAAGCTGCACTCAAGAAATTGGCAAAAAACAAGGCTCTGGGAATTGACAGAAAACTCATTGAGATATTTCAACAAACAGATGCCTTGCTGGAAGCATTCACTCGGCTATGCCAAGAGATTTGGAAGACAACTACTTGGCCAACTGATGGGAAGAGATGCATATTTGTACCCATTCCAAAGAAAGGTGATCCCAAAGAAGGA
Organism: Orycteropus afer afer; assembly: GCF_000298275.1. NCBI lineage: Eukaryota > Metazoa > Chordata > Mammalia > Tubulidentata > Orycteropodidae > Orycteropus > Orycteropus afer. The sequence goes on along the minus strand of NW_006922061.1, from coordinate 430,668 downwards.
GGAAATTATCAAAGAATATCATTGATATCACACACAAGTAAAATCTTACTGAAGATAATTCATAAATGGTTGCAGCAGTATATTGACAGAGAACTTCCAGAAATGCAAGCTGGATCCAGAAGGGAGCGTGGAGCAAGGGATATCACAGCTGATGTCAGATGGATCTTGGCTTAAAGCAAAGAATACCAGAAAGATGTTTACTTGTGTTTTATTGACTATGCAAAGGTATTTGATTGTGTGGATCATAACAAATTTTGGATAACATTGAGAAGAATGGGACTTCCAGAACACTTAATTGTACTCATGAAGAACCTTTTCATGGACCAGGAGGCTGTCATTCAAACACAATAAGGGGATACTACATGGTTTAAAATCAGGAAGGGAGTGCCTCAGGGTTGCTTCCTTTCACCATACTTATTCAATCTGTATGCTGAGCAAATAATCTGAGAAGCTGGACTATATGAAGAAGAACATGGCATCAGGATTGAAGGAAGGGTCATTGACAACTTAAGATATTTAGATGACACAACTTTGCTTGCTGAAAGTGAGGATGACTTGGAGTCCTTACTGATGAAGATTAAAGACTACAGTCTGCAATACGGATTACTCCTCAATATAAAGAAAACAAAAATTCTTACAACTGGACCAATAAACAGCATCACAATAGATGGAGAAAAGATTGACATTGTCAAAGACTTTTATTTCATTGGGCAAATCCGTTGCAATGGACCTCTTTCAAGTGCTGAAGGGAAAAGATACTTCTTTGATGACTAAGATGTGCCTAACCCAAGCCATGGTATTTTCATTTGCCTCGTATGCTAGTGAGGGCTGGATAATGAATAAGGAAACCAAAGAAGAGTTGATGCTTTTGAATTGTGTTGTTGGTGAGAAATGCTGAAAGTACTGTGAACTGCTAAAAGAACTAAC
>NW_006922061.1:394005-418686 GCF_000298275.1 Orycteropus afer afer | reverse complement strand
TCTGTATCCTTCCCTTCAAGGCTCAGGGTTCCACAATTATCTTCTGTGTCTGTGTTAATTGGTTTCCCTTTTCTTTGTTGAAGAGGGTCTGTGCAGTCCTTCTGACTAGTCCGCCATCTTGCTGGAACTCTATTTTTGTATTATTTCTAATTTTTTATTTATATTGCCAGTTTGTTCTTGTATTATTTTCCTAAATCGTTCTAGAGTTTCTTCTGTGTTTTCCTTAATTTTGTCATTGTTTTCCTTCATCTGTATCTCAGTTTGTTGATGTGACCTAAATATAATTCTTTTGAATTCTTATCAGGGAGTTCCAATGCTGCTGCTTCCACAAGGAGGTTTTCTGGCTCTGTATCCTGGTCCCTTGTTTGTACTGCTTTATCCTGCTTCTTTGTGTAGACTGGAGTGGTCAGTTGTCTCCAAGACATTGTGATATTGTTGTACTTATGTTTAATTTGTGGTTGTATGTTGGTGTAATTCACCCAAGATTTTTTTTCCCTTTATTTTGTTTTGATATATCTGTATGAGCAGGGTACTGTGGTCTTCTATTTGCTAGCTGGTAGCACTTAGCCACTCACCACCTGTCCTCTAGTGGGTGTGGTAGAGAATGAGAGTGTGTTCACAGATTTCTGTTAGCTATTTGTGGAGAGCAGTTGAGAGTGAGTTGAGCTGGTATTGGCAGCCTTCTGTCATTGGTCAGTTGGTGCCAGGAGCAAATGGTAGCCCTCACTCAGTGCGTGGGGTTGCAGGAGGTACAGTTATGGTTGGATTGTGTGGGAACAGTTGCTGTCTCCCATTCAGTTAGGCAAAAAAAAAAAAAAAAAAAAACACCAAAAAAAAAAAAAATGAGAACAAAAAACACAAACTGCATAAAAAAACAGGACCAATTACAAAAAAAAAAAAAAAAAGAAGGAAAGGTGATAAATTTATTTTTCTACATTGTTCTAGAGTTTCTTCTATGTTTTCCTTAATTTTGTCAGTGTTTTTCATCCATCTCAATTCGTTGAGAAAAAAATTTTAAATGTATTAAAAAAAGAAGATAATGAGAAAAAGAGATGGGGGAAAAAAACAACCCACAATATCTGGGGAGGGGGGTAATGAGAGAAAAGAGGAAGAATGAAAGAAGAGTAAAGAAAAAAATGGGAAAACTGCAAAAGGAAAAACAAGTGATGGGAAGATCCAAAATAAGAAAAGAAAGAAAAAAGAAGGGAACCAGGGATAGAAAAGAGAAAAAAAATAAATGAAAAGGAAGAAAGGAAACAAAAAAGAATAAAAAAACAAAACTGTAGGGGGCTGGGCAGCATACCCATGTTCTGTCAGTACATAGACCAGGATGGAATTACTGTTGGTCAAAAAGGTGGGTGGATGGAGGGGTGGCCACACCTCTGTTCACCAAGAGGGTATGGAGTATAAGTGTAACAAGGGGAATATCATACCTTTCTAGTCACTCTCCAGTGTGCTTGTTCGTGCTGTCCTCAGGAAGAGGAGCCTATTCTTAGGTTGCTGCCCTGGTCAGAGTGCTGCTTGCTTATATTCAGAATGTCGCTTGATTATATTCAAAATGGCTGTGCTGCTTGCAAATATTCAAAATTGTTGCACCCTCAGGATAGCCGGCAGTCCACAGCTCTGTTTTCCTTTCTAGTTGTCAGACACCAGTGCAGTCAGTCCTTGCACATGCAATCCTTGGTGATTAGAGCTAACTGTTAGGTTACTCCTCGATCACGAAGCCGCTTGCCAATGTTCAAAATGGCTGTGCCCTTGGGAAGCTGGCAGTCCACAGCTCTGTTTCTCTCCTTATTCACCGTTTTCATTCAGGATCTTCTACTAGTTGGTATTTAATCCACTTCTCTATCTTTCTCTTCAAAGCTTAGGATTCTAGGAGTGTCTTCTGTATATGTTTCAGTTGGTTTCTCATTTCTTTGTTGCAGAGGGTCTGTGTAGCTTGTCTGCCTATTTCCCCATCTTGCCAGAAGTCCCTTTTCATTGATTTTTTTGAGAGCCTAGTTATGATGTGTCTTGGTATATACTTATTTGGATTTAGCCTATGTGGAGTTTGTTGAGCTTCTGGCATATCTAGTTGTATGTCTTATGTCACACTTGGAAAGTTTTATGCCATAATTTCTCCCCCAAAATTTTCAGTCCCTTTCTCTTCTCTTTCTGCTATTCCCATGACGTTTGTTTTGGTTTACTTGGTGTTATCCCATAGTTTCATTAAACTGTGCTCTGCATTGTTGATCTTTCTCCCTTTTGTTCTTCACCCTCTAATATTTTAGTTATTTTATCTTTCTTTTTACTGGTGCTTTCTTCTGCTTATTCAACTGTATTCTTGAAACCTTCCATAGAGTTTCTCGTTTCAGTTATTGTCTCAATTCCAGTATTTCTGATTGGTTTCTGGTTTTCCTCATTTCTTTTAGTTCATCTTTGTCTTCCTTTAGTTCTATGAGCTTGTTTAATATTATTATATTATTCTATTCTTTCCATTAATCAGGCTTCCATAAATAGGATATCTCTCTCTTCATCTTATTTAATTGAGCCATCATTTCTGTTTTCCTAGTATTAGATATTTAATTATATCAGAGAGAAGAAAGAGCTGTTGTGGCACTGTGGTTCAAGCATTGGGCTTCTAAGTAAAAGGTTGGCAGTTTGAAGCCACCAGCTGCTCCATGGACGAAAGATGAGGCAGTATGCTTCCAGAAAGATTTACAGCCTTGGAAACACTACAGGGCAGTTTAACTCTTTCCTGCGAGGTTACTATGAGTCAGAATTGACTTGATGGCAGTGGATTTGGGGTTTTAGAGAGAAAAATTCTAGTATGAAGAATCTATACCCTAAAGCAAAATGACCTTTGTGGTATAAATCACTGTCAGGAACTATGAAAAGTCTGGGAAGTTAGCTTGCCACCATTTCATGGATGCTGGCAAAAACATGAGATCCTGGGTCAAAGACAAAGGACTTTATTACTCATGGCATAGCAGAATTTTTGTTTCTGTCTATTCCTTTGGTTCCTAAGTCCTGTGGGGGTGATGCAGAGAGCCTAAATGGACACCAAAACACAATTGGTTTCTGTCATAATTGAAGAACCATGAGCTTAGGTAACTCATAATCTTTAAAGGGACTGCTAACAGACTTGCCTAACCATTGTCCCCAAGGGAGACAGTATCTTTAGTATCTTGGTCAAGATACAAATCTCCTCTCTGACTAGGCAGGAGCTATCCTGTCTAGCTCTAAGGAATTTGCTGTGCAAACATCCTTTAAAAGACAGTCTGGGACAAAAACTATCATATGACATGTGGAAACATCACTGCCTCCCAACAATATCCACTCATAGTTCTACATTGTGGCTAGTGAATTTTCCCATAAGTATGTCACTTCATCAGCCGCTCTGATTAATGTGATTGGAACCAAATCTGTTCACTTTGTTTCATACAGAATTGAACTAATACTATATTTAGTTAATTATGTTAGTCCTACCATCAATAGGATCCAAACAGCAGGATGAGACTCACTGTAGTATTGACCTCAGTCATGCCCCTCAGGGTGCCAGCTGAACAGATACCATAAATCATGAATGTTTGTCCCATTCATTCAGTCATGAAATATTCACTGAGTTAGGATAATGAGTAAGATATGGTCCTTGCACTCAAAAAGCTTCCAGTCAAATATAGAGATTATTATACTGTAAGTATATATGAGGTCTGTAATACCCTCAAAAGGGAGGAAGGCGGCTATGGCTATGTAGTGGGTGGTGGGGTCCTTAGCATTTCAGAAGTAAAGTTGTGGTAACTGTAGGAGGATGCTTTGGAGTACCATGGTGCCAAAGGCAGGCAGGGAGACCAGTTAAACCACTGCCGTATTCTAGGTAAGAGTCGAAAAGGAAGTCTTTCTTCATTCCCTTAGCATTTCTATAAGCTTTGGGGTTTGGTTTGCATCAAATCACTTAGTATTTGGTAATAGTAGACTACTCTAAAGGGTTTCCAAGGCTGTAATCTTTATGGAGGCAGACTGCTACATCTTTTTTCCATGGGGCAGCTGGTGAGTTTAAACTCCAGACCTTTTAGTTAGCAGCTGAGCACTGTAATCACTGAACCACGAGGACTCAAATACATTGCTTATTCTCTTTTGTTTTTGTATAATTAAAAATCTTATTTTGACACAGGTTCTTCAAGAAGTGTCTTGTATATGTTTTGTCTAGCCTTGCAGTGCTTGGTTTGGTGTGCCTAGTTTAGTAATTATATTGAAGAGTTCTCTATAGTACAACCAAATGAGTAAATTGATAGAATTCCATTTGACTCATATCGTCATGAGCCAGGGACTGTGTTTATCTTTTTCCTTGTATACTTGAAGTCCAGCATGGCATCTGGTGCATAGTAGGGGCTTATAATTTTGTTTACTGACTGAGTGAAAAGAATCCCTGTAGCCTGTAATCATGCTGTGGGAAGTCCATACTTTTTAATAGTTTAAGGGATAATAGCAGCTATTTTTCTGTTTTTAAAAGTAAAGTGCCATCATAAATAGTGAGGTACCATATGAGTGTGTAGGAGCTTTGGTGGCATAGTGCCTAAGGCGTTTGACTGCTAACCAGAAGGCTGATGGTTCAAACCTACCAGCCACTCCTCGGAAGGAAGGTTGGGCAATCTACTTCTGTGTGGTACCATCTTGGAAATCCAAGGAGGGGTCACTATGAGTTGAATCCTACTCCATGGCAGTGCGTTTTTTTTTTTTTAAATATGAGTGTGTGTCAGTGTGTGTGTGAAGAGTAGGAGAAATACCATATTGCAGTTGGACCACTACTTGAAAGAGCACTGGAGTAGATTTTAGCTTGGTTCTGGCTCTGTAAGTGTCATGAATTTGTGGTTTGACTTTATACAAGGTCTTCATCCTTTTTGACCTTATGTTCTTTATCTGTACAATGAGAGGGTTGGACTAAATGTTCTATAAGGATTTTTTTCAAATCTGGCATCTGTGACTTCTCAAACTTTGTTGATAAATATAAACGTAGATATGAAAATATGAATAGTATACCTTCATTATTTATAACTATATAAAACTATGGGAGCTCTGATGGTGTAGTGCCTAAGGCATTTATTTGACTGCTAACCAAAAGGCTGGCAGTTCAAACCCCCTAGCCACTCCTTGGAAGGAAGGATGGGTAATCTACTTCTGTAGAGATACCACCTCCACAACCCAAGGAGGGGTCATTTTGAGTTGGAACTGACTTGATGGCAGTGAGTTAGTTTTTATAAAACTATATATACATACATGCGTGTGTGTGTGCATGTGTATGTAAGTAAGCTATATAGTTTTATAGAACCAAAGAAAACCAGGTGTTGTCAAGTTGATTCCAATTCATGGCATCCCATGTGTTTCATGATTAGAACTGCTCTCCATAGAGTTTTCATTGGCTGTGATTTTTCTGAAGTAGATCGCCAGGCTATTCTTCCAAGGTACCTCTAGAATTAGTTGGAATTTGAAGAGAGAGAGAGAAAAAAGCACAAACTTTTAGTCCATAGGATTATTTTCTCCAGATAATTGAATAGATTTTTAAAAATTTCTAAAGAGGAATGTTAGTTTAAAAACTTGTAATGGATGTGTAACAACAGGGTCAATCATAGCCAAAATGTAGTGCTTATGTGTAGGATCTGAGAATGAATTAACAGTCAAAACTAAGAAAAGCAGCTCTGGGGCAAGTAGATTTGAAATGAAGGTATTTGGCCCCAGAACCTATTTTCTAACCTATTACACCAGTGGCTTTCAAACCTTTTGGTTCCAGGATCCTTTATCAAATATGAAGCTACTGTGTTCCTAGGTGTGGTAGTTAAGTTTGTGTGTCAACCTGGCTGGGCCTGGTTGAGTGGCTGGGCAGCTGAATGTAGTTATTCCCCGTGATGAGACTGGTAATCAACTCCATGGTGGAATGTACTGTGAGCAGCTCAGTAGCTGCTTTTGGGTATGTGGTCTGCTTCCCATATATAAGGAGAAGCCTTGGGGAATGGTCTTTAGATTACACCGTGCTTGAACTCTGCACGTAGCCGTGTCATTGCTCAGTAGCCTGACTGACCTTGGGACTTTTAATGGACTTGAATGAATGGCCTGCCGTGTGGTTTGGTAACATTGGACTGTGCCATTTTATTTGTCAACCTTGGGCTTGTTAGCCTCAACAGCCAGTAGCTGCCTGAGTGAAGAGATGCCTGTAGCTTCAGTAGGCCTGGAGCAAGAGGCAGGTCAAGGGGCTTTCTCTTAGCCCCTAGGGCCTGGCACTTTGAACTTGGGCTTCTAGCCTCCTAAACTGTGAGGAATAAACTACTGTTTGTTCAAGCCATCCCATTTGTGGTATATTCTTGTCAGAGCGGCACTAGGTAACCAGAACACTAGGGATACATCATCCTCTTGGCAGGTTGATACATTTAGAATATTGTTAATCAGGGAATCTCACCTGAACTTCAACATCCAGAATTTTTATTGAGGTCTTATTACATAGGCAGAATTGAGTAAATCACTGGCCACATGATTGAAGTCAATCTCCAGCTCCCTTTCCCCTTCCTGGAGGCTGGATGATATGGATCTTTCTGGCTTTGGTGGGTCTTTCCATCACTCTTGGCCAGCCCACACCATAGGTTATGTTACCTTGTTAATAAACAGGTAAGGTCAAAGGGGCCCACCATGAATAATAACAGCACTCCAGTCACTGGGGAAGATCTAAGGGTTTAGAGGTAACTTCCCAGAAACTGGGGACAAAATTCAGACAGGTTTTGGTAAAGTTCAATCTTTATTCTGTAGTAGGGATGGTGACAGTATTTTGCCTGTCACAGAGTTGGTGGCAGAACCCTTGATGTACAGAGAACAGATAGAAAATCTGGCCAGGTTCTAAAGTCTTCGGTATGCTCAGAGCCCAAAGCAGTGTTAGCATTTGTCATAGTTACCTAGTATTGCTCTAACAGAAAAACCAGAAGTGGATGCCTTGAACAAGCAGAAATTTGTTTTCTCACAGGTTAGAAGGCTAGAAGTGTGAATTTAGAGTGCTGTTTCTAGCAGAAGGCTTTCTCTCTCTGTCAGCTCGGCAGAAATGTCCTTGTCTCTTCAGCTTCTTCCTGGTTCCTAGGAGATCTCCATGTGTCTTAGCATCTGTGTTACCCATCTCTCCTCTATTGGCTTTCTTAATATCTTTTATATCTTAAAAGTGATTGATTAAACATATATTCTACACTAATCCTGCCTCATTAACAAAATAAAGACAGCCCATTCACAGATGCGATTATAACCACAGGCATAGAGCTTAAGATTTACAACACATATTTTTTGGGGACATAATTTAATCCCTAACAGTAGGTATACCTTGCTTGTTAATTTCCTAGTGTCTTTAGTTCTAAGTGTACTTGCTACATCTTCACCCTCACCTACCCATTATTTTGTATCCTTTCCTTTTAGATGCAGAGGCTGTGACCTTGGTGGCAACCTGAACTAGGAAACAGATGAGCAAAGACATCTGTATCCACACCTGGCCATGCTCCTACTACTTAGAATCTGAGAAACGATGGATCTCTGGGAAACTTTTATTAACTTCTCTTTCACTAAAATTTATCACTGATAAAACTGGCAAAATTCTTGTCAGCTTTCCCCTTACTAGTATAATTGAGATCAAGAAAGAGGCTTCCCATTTTATCTTCAGTTCTGTCACCATCTTGGAAAAGGATCATATTAAGCACTGGTTTAGTTCCTTACAGCCTAGTCGAAATGCTGTTTTCAATATCATTGAGCATTTCTGGAGAGAGCTTCTGTTACCTCAGCCAGGAGCTACTGTTGAGGCGTCATCCTCCCCTATGACCAAGGGGAAGGAACTGACTGGTTTGATGGCGTGTTCCCAGAAGCGTTTGGAAGATACAGCGAAAGTTCTCCAGCATCAGGGTGAGCAGTTTGATAACATCATGGAAGGGCTAGACAAGATTGAATCTGACCTGGATGTGGCTGACAGGTATAGTAAATTACTTTTATTTATTCTCAGTATAGCTTGACCTTTGGATTGCTAATGTTTTGTATGTTTTCCATTGTTCCCTATATAATACACATTCACCGTTCTGAAAACATTGGTTGTATACTTGTTGTATACTGTTAACTCTGGGCTTGGTGCTTTGGGGATCTAGCACTTACAAAGTACTATGTGCCAGGTACTGTTGAAGTCTTTAGTGAGGATTACCTCCTTCAGTCACCAAACAAGCCAAGAAGAACGTGTTGCTGTTAACTTCATTTTACATATGGGGAAACTGAGGCAGAGAAGCAAAGTCACATGCACTAAGAAATGGCATCTTGGTTTTAGCTGAAGTGATTTGGCTCGTGAATTAACTTTTTTGAACTTTCTGGTCTCAGGATCCTTTTACACTTAAAAATTGAGGATCCCAAAGAGCTTTTGTTTATGTGGGTTATAGCTATCAATGTTTACTGTATTAGAAATAGAAACAACTTTTAAAAATTATTTATTCATTTAAAAACAACAGTAAACTCATGATATAGTAACATAAATAACATTTTTTAATGAAAAATACATTTCTAAAGCAAAAAGTATTTAGTCAGAAGAGTAGCACTCTTAAATTTTTTTCAAATCTGTTTACTAGTAGGCATCTAGATTCTCATATCTGATTCTGTAGCCTGTTATGATATCACATATCATGTAGCCTCTAGAAAAAATTTCTAATGTATGCTCATGAGAATGACAGTGAAAAAGCCAAATAATGTCTTGGTGTTAAAGACCGTCAGGGTTCCTGGATTATATTTTGAGAACCACTTCAGTATGCTACTGCTTGAACAATTTCTCTCAGAAAGATCAGCACAAGGCCGGTCCCCATGAGGCAGAGATTAAAGATGTCCCAAATGTCCAAACTACCGTACCACTCCATCATTTCAGACATTAATTCCTCCTCCTCCTCCCAGTAATTTCTCCAGTCTTAGAGTTCTGTATTTTGCTGTAATGCCTCACAGAACTCACAGTCACCCAAGGGTTCGTCTCACATAGTAGTGGTGAAGGCTGGCAGGCTGGCAAGTCCCAGGTCCATGAGTAGGTCTGGAGGATCCTCCCAATTCTTGGGGTTTGATGAACCTCGATCAGCAGATCAGATGATGGCTGCTGTCCCAAATCCAGGAGTGAGATGAGGATGAGCCAAGACACAAAACCGGAGCAAGAGGAGGGCGAATCTTCCCAGGAGATTCGTCAGTCTATCCTCCAAGACGCGTAGGGTAGTGATTTGAATTATACCCCAGCAAGGCAGGACTGAAGATACATTCCATCTATGTTGCCCCAACAGAAATAACCTAAGTGGATGGCTTTAACAATCAGCAGCTCAAGGCAAATCCCATCACAGAGCCGATTGCCAGTCATTATAGGAATGACTACTACCAGCTGCCCACCCAAGTTGATACCTGACCTTATCTACCACACCACCCCAAACAGGCATGGATAATGGGATTTACAATACATCACAGAATGGAGGACAATGGCTAGAAGGGCCACATCAAGCAATTCACCGCAACTACACTTTGTATATCCTGATATAAATTCTTACCTATGTCAGAAGAGTTATTTGATAGGTTAGGAAATGTGGTTCTTTGTCATTTTTAGCTCATAGAGAGTTGTAGTGAGATCTTGGTATCAGCCTCTCAGTGATAACTTGAAACTGAGGATTTGTTAGATCAGTGTTGCATGGCTATTATTTGTGAGACTCACTTTATCTCTAGGTTATCCCCTGCTTTGCTATTTCTTGAATACTCATTTCTCAATTACGTACTGTGTGAAGGGCACTGTTAGAGCTGCGAGGAAAAAGACGCTATTCTTACCCTTAAAAAGTTTATGCTTGTATCAGATAAGGTGTAAGTTCACTAAGCCTTATGTGATGTTTCTTCCTAGGAACACAGCTAGATGGTGTTCCCAGCCTCCCTTTCAGTTAGGTGAGAGATCATTTGTTTGAATTCTGGTTAATGGAATGTGGGCCAATGTTATGTAGCTCTCTACAACACCTTCTCCCTAAAAGTCCTCTCAGAGAATCCTCAAGAGGGCTCGAAGGCCCTAGGGAGAATATAGACTAAGAGGAGTTTGGGACCCCAAATGACACCCAGAGCAGAGCCCTTATTTAGATTGTGATGTGAACAAGAGATGAACCTTTATTTGGTTAATCCATTAAAATGTAGGGAGTTCTTTGTTACAGCAGTTAGTCTTTGCAAGCTTTCTTACATGTTAACTGTTCTACATTAGATCTACATGCATCAATTCAGATAAATCCCCCAATGTTTTTTTTTAAAGCAAGGTGTAAGTAGATATATATGGCATGATACCGTTTGTAAAAAATTTTAAAAATATGCAAAATAGCACCATAGGAAAAACACTAGTATAACTGAAATATGAAAATATGAATAGGAAGGGTATAAACAAGGCCACCATAGTCGTGTTCTGATGTTTCATGACATTCTTTGGCGTGGCTCCTTTTTAATTCAAACTGTGTTAATTTGTCCTTCAGATATGGGGAAGTTTTCTTGTATTATTTATTTGATAATTTCTTCCACTCAGTTTTTGTAATTTGCTCTTTCTGGAACTTTCATATCTTAGAAATATCTTCTGGGCTGTTGTTCTAATATCTTTCTTCTCATTTTTTCTTCTCTTTTTCTATTTTATATTTCCTCAATTTTATCTTCCTACCCTTTTATTTCTGTTGCCTTTTTGTTTTTAACTCCAAGAATTATTTTTTGTTCTCTAAATGTTCCTTTTGGATTGTATCCTGTTCTCATTTCATGGTTGTCAAACTTTCTTATCTCTTAGGATATTATGGTAGTCTTGTTTTAATTTTAATTTTTTTGTGTGTTTGTGTGTGCGTGCGTGTGTGTGTGTGGCATATGTTTGATGATGGGTTAAATTTCACTATTTCCCTGTCTGTGTTGTCATTTCTTTCTTTCATTTTTTTTCTTACCTATCTAGCAGTTTTCCCCTCCCCTCCTATCCCTGGTAAACCAACAAAGAAAGTTTCCTTCTATATGTAAACATTTTCTTGACTTTTTACAATAGTGGACTAATACAATATTTTTCCTTCTGTGATTGACTTATTTCACTCAGCATAGTGTCTTTCAAGTCCATTCATGTTATGAAGTGTTTTGTGGTATCTGCATTATTCTTTAGCATTGCACAGCATTCCATTGTGTATATGTACCATATAAACCATAGTTTGGTTTTCCATTCCTCCATTGATGGACACTTAGGCTGTTTCCATCTCTGCTATTGTGAATAGTGCTGTGATGAATATGGGTGTGCATATATCTGTTCATGTCCTGACTCTCACTTCTTTAGGATATATACCTAGTAATGGGATTGCTAGGGACAGAGGGTAATGGTACAGAGTGAGGAAGCAGCGGCAGGGATCCAGGTAAGGGGAGGGACCCGGGTCCCACCCCCTCCAGGTGGCAGGAAAGCAGGGGAAAGGAGAGAAAAGCCAGGGGGACCAAAATAGAGTGAGGAACAGCAGCAGGGATCCAGGTAAGGGGAGGGATACAGGCCCCAACCCCAACTGGCGGGAAAGGGGCAGAGATCTAGGTAAGGGGAGGGTGGAAAGGTTTCGAACAGCTAAGGGAGGCAAACTTGTCTGTTGGTTTGTCCTACTGTGGTGGTGTGTTGCTGTGAGGCTTGAGGCTGTGCCACCAGTGTTTCAAAGGCCAGTGGGGTTGCACTTGGTGCACAGGTTTCAGCACGACTTGCAGAGTGAGACAGACTAGGAAGAAGGAAGAAGCCATCGACTTCTCAAAGAATTGGCCAGGGAAAACCTTATGAATAGCAGAGAAACACTGTCTGATACATGACTGTGCAACTTTATGTATAGCCCAGAAACACTGTCTGATATAGTGCAGGAAGACGAGCCTTTTAGGTTGGAAGGCTCTCAAAATAGGATGGGGAAAGAGCTACATCATCAGAGTAGAACCAGCCTTACTGATATGGATAAAGTAAAGCTTTCAAGATCTCCATTTGCTGATGTGGCATGACTCAAATGGAGGAGAAACAGCTGCAAACGTCCATTATTAATTGGAATGTGGACTATACGAAGTTTGAATCTAGGAAAATTGGAAGTTGTCAAAAATGAAAGGGAACGCATGAAGATTGCTATCCTAGGCATTAGTGAGCTGAAATGGACTGGTTTTGGCCATTTTGAATCAGACAACCATATGATCTACTATGCTGGGAAAAACAATTTGGAGAGAAATGACATGGCATTCATCATCACAAAGGATGTTTCAAGATCTGTCCTGAAGTGCTTTTAGTGATAGGATAATATCCATATGCCTACAAGGAAGACCCGTTAATATGACTATTATTCAAATTTATGCCCCAACCACCAAAGCCAAAGATGAGGAAATTGAAGATTTTTATCAGCTTCTGCAGTCTGAAATTGACCGAACATGCAATCAAGATGTGTTAATTATCACTGGTGACTGGAATGCAAAAGTTGGAAATGAAGAATCACTGGTAGTTGAAAAATTTGGCCTTGGTGACAGAAATAATGCTGGACATCATCGCATGGTAGAAATTTGCAAGACCAATGACTTATTCATTGCTAAAGCAAATGGAAGTAATGACAAGATAAAAGAGCTGAACAGAAGATCTCAAAGAGCAGCTAAAGCAGACAAAGCCAGTTACGATGATGAAATGTGCAAAGACCTGGAGTTGAAAACCGAAAGGGAAGAACATGCTCGGCATTTCTTAAGCTGAAAGAACTGAGGAAAATATTTAAGCCTCAAATTACCCTGGTGATAGAAATACTGAATACTGAATACTGAAAATTCTGTGGGGAAAATATTGAATGATGCTTTGTTGTTGTTATGTGACGTGGAGTCAGACCTGACTCATATCCACCCCTCCTTGGGTTTCCAAGGCAGTATCACTACAGAAGTAGATTGCCCAACCTTCCTTCTGAGGAGTGGCTGGTAGATTTGAACCATCAGCCTTCTGGTTAGCAGTCAAGTGCCTTAGGCACTGTGCTACCAGAGCTCCCTTGAATGATGCAGGAAGCATCAAAAGAAGATGGAAGGAATACACAGAGTCACTGTAACAAAAAGAATTGGTTGATGTTCATCCAGTTCAGGAGGTGGCATATGATCAAGAACCAATGCTACTGAAGGAAGAAGTTAAAGCTGTACTGAAGAAATTGGTTAAGAACAAGGTTCCAGGAATTGATGGAATCCCCATTGAGATGGGGAGATGGAATTCCCAAACAGATGCCCCAGGCAGCATTCACTCGATTATGCCAAGAGATTTGGAAGACAGCTACCGGGCCAGCTGATTTGGAAGAGATCCATATTGTAGCCAGTGCAAAGAAAGGTAATCCCACAGACTATGGAAATCATTGAACAATATCATTAATATCGCATGCAAGTAAAATCTTACTGAAGGTAATTGAAAAACGGTTGTAGCAGTACATTGACAGAGAACTTCCAGAGGTGTAAACTGGATTTAGAAGAGGACATGGAACAAGGGATATCACTGCTAATGTGAGATGGATCTTGACTCAAAGCAAAGAATACCAGAAAGATGTTTACTTGTGCTTTCTTGACTATGCAAAAGCATTTTTGATTGTGTGGATCATAACAAATTGTGAATAACATTGAGAAGAATGGAAATTCCTGAACATTTGATTGTTTTCATGAGGAACCTGTACTGTGATCAGGAGGCTGTTGTTCAAATGGAACAAGGGAACACTACATGGTTTAAAATCAAGAAGGGAGTGCCTCAGGGTTGTATCCTTTCACCATACTTATTCAGTGTATATGCTGAGCAAATAATCTGAGAAGCTGGACTGTATGAGGAAGAACATGGCATCAGGATTGGAGGAAGAATCATTAACAACCTACGATATGATGATGACACAACTTTGCTTGCTGAAAGTGAGGATGACTTGAAGCACTTACTGAAGAAGATTGAAAAATACAGTCTGCAGTGGATTACATCTCAATAGTTAGAAACAAAAATCCTCACAACTGGACCTATTAGCACTATCACTATAAATGGCAAAAAGATTGAAGTTGTCAAAGGCTACACGTTGCTTGGTTCTGCAACAGACGCCAATGGAAGCAGCTGTCAGGACATCAAACAAGGTATAGCACAGGGCAAGTTGGCTGCAAAGGACCTCTTTCAAGTGCTGAGGAGCAAAGATGTCTCCTTGAGGACTAAGGTGTGTCCAACACAAGCCATGATATTTTCAATTGCCTGATATGCATGTGAGAGCTAGACAATGAATATGGAAGACTGAAGAATTGATCTTTTGAATTGTGGCACTGGTGAAGAATGCTGAAAGTACCATGTACTGAAAGAACTAACAATTCTGTCCTGGAGGAAGTGCAGTTGGAATGCTTATTGGAAATGAGAATGGCCAGACTTTGTCTCACCTACTTTGGTCATGTTATCAGAAGGGACTGTTCCCTGGAGAAGGATGTCATGCTTGGAAAGAGTGGAAGGCCCTCAAGGAGATGGATTGACATAGTGGCTGTGGTGATGAGCTCAAGTGTAGCAAGGATCACGGAGCTGGCGTGGGACTGGGTGGTGTTTCGTTCTGCTGTGCATAGGGTTACTATGAGTCAGAGACTACTTGATGGCACCTAACAACAACAACAACAATGAGATTGCTGAATCAAATGGTATTTCTATTTCTTACTTCTTAAGGAATTACCATATCATTTTTCCACAATAGTTGTATCAGTTTACAGTCCTACCAGCAGTATATGAGAGTCCTAATCTCTCCACTTTCTTGCCAGCATTTGTTATTTTTTCTCTTGTTGAACTTTGTTATTGTTGCTGGGGTGAGGTGATATATCATTGTTGTTTTGATTTGCATCGTAGAGCCCTAGAAGACTAGTGGTTCAAACCCGTCAGCCACTCCTCAAAGAAAGATTGGGAAATCTTCCTTAGATATACTGCCTTGGTACCCAAGGAGGGATCACTATGAGTTGAATCGACTTGAAGGCACTGAGTTTGTTTGTTTGTTTGTTTGGTTGGTTTAATGGCTAAGGATCACGTGCATCTTGTTCTGTGTTTGTTGGCCACCTGAATATCTTCTTTGGTCTGTTCATATCATCTGCCCATTTTTAAATTGGATTGTCTGTCTTTTTGATATTGAGGTGTTGGGGTTTTCTGTAAATTTTAGAGATAAGTCCCTTGTTAAATATATCATTATTGAATATTTTTTCCCAATCTGTAGGTTCTCTTTTTTTTACTCTTTTGGAGAAATGGTTTTAAGAGTTTTTTTTATCCCTGAGTTGTATCTGGTTCTTCCAGTGTGCTTTTTTTCTGTCAGTTTGTTTTGGTTTCTGTCCTTTTTGTTGGAAGCATTCCTCTAATGTCTAGTGATCTGTGGCTTCCTGTGTTGGTGGGGCTTGTCATCGGCTGGGCTCTTTTACTGGGGATCTTTAGGCCAGAAAAGGAACTTATACTCTCTTGCCTGGAAGGTATTAACATGGTGTGTTAGACTGGGTTTTCCAGAGAAACAAAACCAGTAAAGCTTATCTATATGTATATATAGATAAATTTATCTTAGGAAAATGGCTCACAGACTTAAAGAAGCTGGCAAGTCCAAAGTTCCTGGATCAAACGTCAAGCTGGAGGCTTTTCTACGTCAAGCTGGAGGCTATTCTACGTCAAGCTGGAGGCTTTTCCTGACTCTTACAGCCACAGGGGCTAAGGAGCTCAAGGCTGGCAGGCAGTATACCAGCTGTTGACTCCAACAAATGACAAATCCAAGATCTCCAGGCCGAATGTGGTGGATTGTTCACTCACAGTTGTAGGCAGCACAACAGAATCCTGATCCACAGAAGAATGTCTCTTTTCCCAGGATGTCCATGGATATACTGGAAGCAGGCCACACCCCTAGGGAAACGCCCTTTCAACAGGTTGCCTGCTCAAAACATAATCATCTGATGCCATCATGGGAATAACCACATCACAACAGCTTAAACCACACAGAATTTTAGTCCAGCCAAGTTGACAACACAGCTCCAACTATAACACATGGCTACCAACATTCTGGGAACCTAGTGTGGGAAAGGCCTTGGGTTTGTCTCCTTGTCCAGGATGCAGATTTTTCCTTCATTCTCCTACTTTCAGCACACTACACCCACCTTCAGTCAAACCTGAAGTACCTGTCAGGTCCCACCCCACTGACTTCCTGTAGAAGTGAATGTTGTTGTTGTTGTTGTTGTTATGTGCCATCAAGTCGGCTGACTCATAGCGACCCCTCCTTGGGTTTCCGAGGCAGTATCACTACGGAAGTAGGATTACCCAATCTTCCTTCCATAGAAGTGAATAGAGCTGGACTATATGAATAAGAATGCAGCCTTAGAATTGGAGGTAGGCTGATAAACCACCTATGATATGCAAATGACACAACCTTGCTTGCTGAAAGTGAAGATGACTTGAAGCACTTACTGATGAAGATGAAAGACTACAGTCTTCTGTATGGATTACACCTCACCATAAAGAACATGCAAATCCTCACAACGACCAATAAGCAGTATTATCATAAATGGAGAAAATATTGAAGTTGTCAGGGATTTGATTTTACTTGGATACACAGTCAACACCCATGGAAGCAGCAGTCAGGAAATCAAGCGTTCTTTTGCCCTGGGCAAATCTGCTGCAAAAGACCTTTCTAAAGTGTTAAGAAGCAAAGATGTCACTCTGAAAACTAAGGTGTGCTTGACCCAAGCCATGGTATTTTTAATGGCCTCATAGGCATTTGAAAGGAGCTCTGGTAGCATAGTGCCTAAGGCACTTGACTGCTAACCAGAAGGCTGGTGGTTCAAACCCACCAGCCACTCCTTGGAAGGAAGGTTGGGAAATCTACTTCTGTAGTAGTAATACCACCTTGAAAACCAAAGGAGGGGTCGCTATGAGTCGGGTCTGACTCGACAGCACATAACAACAACAACACAGGCATGTGAAAGCTGAACAATAAATAAGGAAGACCTGAGGAGAATTGATGCCTTTGAATTGTGGTGCTGGGAAAGAGAACTGAAAATATCATGGACTGCCAGAAAAATGAACAAATCTATCCTGGAAAAAGGGCTACTGGAATGGTCCTTGGAAGTGAGAATGGCCAGACTTCGTCTTACGTACTTTGGTCATGTTGTCAGAAGGGACCATTCCGGGAAAAGGATATCATGCTTGGTAATGTAGAGAGTGAAGAAAGGGGAAGCCCCTCAATGAGGTAGATTGACACAGTGGCTGCAATGATGTGCTTAAGCATGGCAACGATTATGAGGATGGCACAGGATTGTGCAGTGTTCTGTTCTTTTGTACATAAGGTTGCTGTGAGTTGAACCCTACTCGACAGCACCTAACAACAGAGTGAATAGACCCTGAGCTTCTGCATCTGTGAAGGTGGAGTCTCTTCAGTGGTTCTCCTGATAATTGCCCTCCCACTTTTTTTGGAACTTGATACCCCTGTGTCCCCATTGTTGCCTACTTTTTCCTTTAGAAGGGTCATCACTACATCAATCGCACTATTTCCCTATGCCATCCATCCTTCATTTCTCAGTCTGTTCTGGGGTAAATTGTCTCTCCAAGAACTACCCATTGCTGAGTCTTGGCTGTCCTCTTCTGGGGCTGCTGAATTCAGTTCTCATGATATCTCACCAGAGTGAGCACCATTCCACTTAGAATAATGAGAATAAACACTTTAATGCTAATGCCTGCTGTATGCCTGTTTGTATTTTTATTATTGTATTCCTTTATAATTAATTGTTATCAGAATTCTTTCCCAATGGCAGGCTACATGGACTGTGACGTCTTTGTTCTGCTTAAAGGGCTGTGGTCAGAAATCTTTGAGAACTGCCCTCTGCAGAATGAGATTGTCTGGTTCCTTTCCCATGATAGCACTTCTAGATTTAAACAATCAGTTGTCTTCAAAATGTGGATTCCAGCCTCCAGACCTTACAAGAAACTTAGAACATATGTAAGAAAAAGAAAATCTGAGTCTGGATATTTCTACATAAATAACATGCACTGTCCTTTTTTTTTTTTTTTTTTGCAAACCAAGAACCACCCCCTCCCATGTCAGTTTCCGAAGAGCATTATTATAAGCACATTATATGTATGGGTGTGTTATACACAAAAAATAATTGTATATAAAGACTTTAAATCTTGTGTGAACAAACTGTGTGGTTGACAAAATAACCTTATGTGATCTTAGAAAGTTGGTTTTATTCTACTCCCTTTTAGGATGAATAGAAGTATCACACTAAAGTTGAAGTATTATATCCACATTCTCAGAGAACATGGAGAAAATGAAGAATTAATAGGAAATTGAAGGAACTTAAAACTGTCTTATGAAAGAGAATCAAAGGTGCATAGCCTCAAGAAGAGCAGAAATGAGAGTTGGTCATAAATACCTTAAAATAACCAAAAGGTATTTATATGAAATGATAAGACTGTTTTTCTCTGGAAAACACAAGGTCCTTTGGTTAGAAGGCATTGGCAAAGAAAAATTGGCTTAATAAAGTAGACTTTTCTGACTATATACAGTTGGTGAAAAGCTTAGTAAATTATTATATGAGTAGGGAGTTTGTTATCTCTGTTTTGAAATGCTGTAGAAATAATTCATGTCAGTGTCATATAAACTTATGCCTCTATGTCATATAAACTTGTTATTATTGTTAGTTGCCATCGAGTCAACTCTGATCGATGGTGACATAATGTAAAATAGAAGGAAACATTGCCCAGTCCAATGCTGTTTTCATGGTTTTTGATATGTTTGAGTTCATTGTGTGGTTATTGGGTCAGTCCATCTCACTGAGAATTTCCCTTATTTTGATGACCTTCTGCTTTACCACCACTGCTCATCTATCAGTTTGTCATACTGTGGTGGCTTGCATGTTGCTGTGAGACTGGAGGCTATGTCACCTGTATTTCAAATACTAGCAGGGTCACCAATGGCGGACAGGTTTCAGCAGAGATTCCAGACTGAGACAGACTTGGGAGAAGAAAGGGGCCATCTACTTCTCAAAGAATTGGCCAGTGAAACACTGATATATTATTAGAAAACTTTATGAATAGCCCTAAAAAATTGTCTGTTACAGTGCCAGAGGATAAGCCCCTCAGGTGAGAAGACACTCAAAATATGACTGGGGAAAAGCTGCCTCCTCAAAGTAGAGTCAAGCTTAATGATGGGGATGGAGTAAAGCTTTTCAGACCTCCATTTGCTAATGTGACATGACTCAAAATGGGAAGAGACAGCTGCACACATCATTTGGAACATGGAATGTATTAAGTATGAATCTAGGAAAACTGGAAGTTGTCACAGATGAAATGGAAGGCATAGAGATCACTATCTAAGGCATTAATGAGCTGAAATGGACTGGTTTTGGCCATTTTGAATCAGACAGCCATATGATCTACTGTGTCAGGAATGCCAAATTGAAGGGAATGGCGTGGCATTCATCATTACAAAGAATGTTTCAAGATCTGTCCTGAAGTACAGTGCTGTCAGTAATAGGATAATATCCATATGCCTGCAAGGAAGACCAGTCGATACTACTACTATTCAAATTTACTCACTGACCACCAAAGCCAAAGATGAGGAAATTGAAGTGTTTTACCAACTTCTCTAGTCTGAAGTTGACCAAACATGCAATTAAGATGTGTTGACTGTTACTGGTGATTAGAATGCAAAAGTTGGAAATAAAGAAGAATCACCGGTAGTTGGAAAACACGGCCTTGGTGATAGAAATGATGCTGGAGATTGCATGATAGAATTTTGCAAGAACAATGACTTATTCATTGCAAATACCTTTTTTACACAGCATAAAACAGTTGCTATATTGCTATACACATGAAATTCGCTAGATGGAATACACAGGAATCAGATCAACTACATCTGTGGAAAGAGGCGATAGAGAAGCTCAGTATCTTCGGCCAGAAGTTGACTATAGAACAGACCATCAATTGCTCATATGCAAATTCAAGTTGAAGCTGAAGACAATTAAAACAAGTTTACAAGAGTGAAAATATGACCTTGATTATATCCTACCTGAACTTAGAGATTAGATTTGATCCATTGAACACCAATGACCAAAAACCAGAGGAATTGTGGAATAACATAAAGAACATCATACATGCAGAAAGCAAAAGGTCATTAAAAAGACAGAAAAGGAAGAAAAGACCAAAATGGATGTCAGAAGAGACTCTGAAACTTGCTTTTGAACAGAGAGTAGCTAAAGTAAATGGAAGAAATGACAAAAGAGATGAACAGAAGATTTCAAAGAGCAGCTGGAGAAGACAAAGTCACTTATTATAATGAAATGTGCAAAGATCTGGAGTTAGAAAGCCAAAAGGGAAAAATGCGCTCAGCATTTCTCAAGCTGAAAGAACTGAAAAAAACAAAAATCAGGTCTTGAGTTGCAATATTGAAAGATTCAATGGGCAAAATATTGAATGATGCAGGAAACATCAAAAGAAGATTGAATAAATGCTCACAATCACTGTACCAAAAAGAATTGGTCGATGTTCATCCTTTTCAGGAGGTGGCATATGATCAAGAACCAATGGTATTGAAGGAAGAAGTCAAAGCTGCACTGAAGGAATTGGTAAAAAACAAGGCTCCTGGAATTGATGGAAGGCTCATTGAGATGTTTCAACAAATGGATGCCCTGCTGGAGGCACTCACTCAGCTATGCCAAGAGATTTGGAAGACAGCTACCTGGCCAACTGTCTGGAAGAGATCCATATTTGTATCCATTCCAAAGAAAGGTGATCCCACAGAATGTGGAAATTATCAAACAATATCATTGTTACCACACACAAGTAAAATCTTACTGAAGATGATTCAAAAATGGTTGCAGCAGTATATTGACAGAGAACTTCCAGAAATGCAAGCTGGATTCTGAAGGGGAAGTGGAGCGAGGGATATCATAGCTGATGTCAGATGGATCTTGGCTCAAAGCAAAGAATACCAGAAAGATGTTTACTTGTGTTTTATTGATTATACAAAAGTGTTTGATTGTGTGGATCATAACAAATTATGGGTAACATTGAGAAGAATGGGATATCCAGAACACTTAATTGTACTCATGAAGAACCTGTACCTAGACCAGGAGGCTGTCGTTTGAACACAACATGGGGATACTGTGTGGTTTAAAATCAGGAAGGGTGTGCTTTGTGGTTGTATCCTTTCACCATACTTATTCAATCTGTATGCTGAGCAGGTAACCTGAGAAGCTGGACTATCTGAAGAAGAACATGACACCAGGACTGGAGGAAGACTTCATAATAACCTGCAATATGCAGATGATACAACCATGCTTGCTGAAAGTGAGGATGACTTGAAGCACTTACTGATGAAGATTAAAGACTACAGTCTTCAATATGGATTACATCTCAACATAAAAACAAAACAAACAAACAAACAAAAATCCTCATTGCTGTTGAGTTGGATCTAACTCATAGTGACTTATCCTTTGGTTTTCAAGGTGGTATCACTACCTTGGAAGTAGATTGCCCAGTCTTCTGACGAGTGGCTGGTGGGTTTGAACAGTCAGCCTTCTGGACCAATAACCAGCATGATAAATGGAGAAAGGATTGAAGTTGTCAAAGATTTCATATTACTTGGTTCCACAATCAGCACCAATGGAAGCAGCAGTCAACACATCAGATGGCATATTATGCTGAGCAAATCTGCTGCAAAAGACCTGTTTAAAGTGGTGAAGAGCAAAGATATTTCTTTGAAGACTCAGGTATGCCAAACCCAAGCTATGGTATTTTCAATCACCTCACATGCATGTCAGAGCGGACAATGAATAAGGAAGACTGAAGAAGAGTTGATGCTTTTGAGTTGTGGTGTTGGTGAAGAATGCTGAAAGTACCATATCTGTTCTGGAAGAAACGTAGCCAGAATGCTCCTGGGAAATGAGAATGGCCAGACTTTCTCTCACCTACTTTGGTCATGTCAGAAAGAACATTTCCTAGAGAAGGATCTCATGCTTGGTGAAGTGGAGGGTCAGCGAAAAAGGGGGAGGCTCTCAACAAGATGCATTGACACAGTGACTGCAGTGATGGCTCAAGTGTAGCAATAATTGTGATTCTCGCACAGGATCGCGCAGTGTTTCATTCTTCTGTACATGGGGTCTCTGTGGGTCACTTATTTAGTATACATGGCTATGAGTACATAGGGTTGCAACTCAACAGTACCTAGAAACAACATTCTCCTTTTCTTCACCTTCACTGTTGGCATGATAGATCTTTTTCTGTCCCTTTGCTTTCAACCTATTTATGGCTTTATAGTATGTCTCTTGTAAATAGGACATAACTGGGTCCTGTCACTTTTGTTTTTTAAAATTCAGGCTTAGAATTTTCCTTTTAATCAGAGTATTTAATTCATTTACATTTAATATGATTACTGATATAAACCAAAAACCAAATTAAATCCATTAATTCCCCCATCTTGCTATTTGCTTTCTATTTGGTCCATCTATTCATTGCTCCTTTGTTTTTCTTTCCCTGCCTTCTTTTGGATCAGTGAAATGTTGTTTTATTAGTCCTTTTTTTTTTTCTTCTCTTGACTTTTTAGCTATATCTGTTCATGTTATTATTGGTTCCTTTAGAGTTGTGCTGTCTAATACAGTAGCTCCTAGCCACATTTAAATAAATTAAACTAAAAATTCATTTATTCAATTGCATTGGCTACATTTTAAGTACTCAGTAACCATGTGAGCCTAATACTGTATTGGATAGTGCAGATATAGAACATTTCCATTATTTCCAAAAGTCCTGTTATATAGTTATTCTAGAAATTGAAATTTGCATTTATTCTGAGTTAAAATTATACAGATCAAGGCAGTATAGTATAGAAAGAGCAATGTTTTAGTCAGAAGTGCATTTTTGTTGTGTCTTTACTACTGATTAGCTGAGTATATCTAGACAAATCTCCTCACTGGTCTGAGCCTCTGTTTTTTCTTTTAAAACATGGGAATAATAATTACTGCTCTTTCTGCTTCATGGAATGCATGTGGAAAAGAAATATTATAGCATGGTATAGTACTTTATGAAGGTCAAAGCAGTTTTCAATATAACTATTACTATTTAAAAATTTATTGACCCCAGTTTTCTGTTTTGTTTGCCCTTTAGATTGCTGACAGAACTGGAATCTCCTTCTTGGTGGCCTTTTAGTTCCAAGTTTTGGAAGACATCATCAGAAACAAAGCCCAAGGAAGGCGCCTCAATGTCTAGTTCTCAGGCTTTTGGAAAAGAAGGGGTAGTCATCAAAATTCCTGCTGTTATTTCCCAAAGAACAGAGTCTAATGTTAAACCAGGAAAGCTTATCGTCCTTGTTTCTGGCTTGGAAGTCCATGACTCAAATTCTTTACTCATGCACAGATTTGAAAGAGATGATGTAGATGACATTAAGGTTCACACACCTTATGAGATTAGCATACGCCAGCGATTTATCGGGAAGCCAGACATAGCTTATCGTTTGATATCTGCAAAAATGCCAGAGGTTGTCCCAATATTAGAAGTGCAGTTCAGCAAGAAGATTGAGTTTTTAGAAGATGCCTTGATGCTCAGAAGTACTAGAGCCTCTTCCCCAGCAGAGAAGGGCTACTCACCTTGGCATGCAGGTGAGTAGCCAGCAAAACAGTCTGTACACTGACTTCTAAAATACCATCAAACTCAGCACACCAATGGTAACTCATATATCACCTAAAGAAATGGCTGGTTTGGAATTAAAAATAGTTTCAAACTGTTTTCCTTGGTACTTGGCATCTGTGAATATCAAATCACTGAGGTTATTGTACACTTGATAGATAATGTAGGTTTCAGAAGAGTTTGGAAATGGCTCTGGTGAATCTTTTAGAACAGGAAAAAGCTCCAAGTTAAGTATTTTTACCTCATCTTGTTCTCTTATCTCTTTCATCAGTTTGATTTGAGAACCAACATTTTAGGGTCTTTTCTGTCTTAGAAAGGTAGCTGGCATCCTTTCTCTGCCTGATCTGATGGCTTTCTATTTCACCTTCACCCTTACTGAGTCTCTCTCCATTTCCCTTGATATTTAATATACGTTTTTCCAGCCCACCTTCCAGGTATGTATTTTGTTATCTGTATCTTTAAAAACTATGCAGCATTGGTTTTTGTGTGGTTCCTAATATCATTAAAGTACTGTGCTATGAAGCCAACCATTTGCTTTCTCTGGCAGGGTGGAGAGAACATCCTCTTGTGTGTGAGTTTAGCTCAGTGTGATTCCAGGGTCAGGGTTGTACATGGCACACGTGGATATATGGATACTACACATGTCTGCCATATTTCAAAGCATTTCAGATCCCAGTGCCTCTCTTGTACTTGATAAAAACCGTTGTCATCAGGTTGATTCTGACTCATAGTGACTTTATAGGACAAAGTAGAACTGCCCCATAGGGCAAAGATTTATGTAATCTTTACAGAAGCAGACTCATACATATTTCTCCTGAGGAGCAGTTGGTACGTCCAATGCCAACATCGTGCTTAGCAGCTAAGCATTAAATCACTGCCTCACCAGGGCTCCTTTAGCACTCAATAACTTTATATATAATCTGACTTCTTGGTTTTGCCATAAGGGTGTTTATATGGATCTTTTTTTTTATTAGGATTTGAGTGAAGATTTACAGAGTAAATTCACTTTTCATACAGCAGTTTACATATACTTTGTC
>NW_006922061.1:379768-386240 GCF_000298275.1 Orycteropus afer afer | reverse complement strand
TTTTTTTTTTTTTTTTTAAGTTGACCTCCCTCCCTCATTGGCAAGAGTTTCTTATATGTTCTAGATAACCATCCCTTGTTAACTTTGTTGTTGTTGTTGAGTACCGTGAGATTGATTCCAACTCATAGTGACCCTATCCCCAAACCAAACCCACTACCATCATGACCATTCCAGCTCACAGTGACCCCCTTTGGGTTTTCAAATCTTTATGGAAGTGATTGCCCTGTCTTACTTCCGCTGAGTGGCTGTTAGGTTTGAACCACCAACTTTCTGGTTAGCAGTCAAATGCCTTAGGCACTGAGCCACCAGAGCTCCTTAATGACTCTGTAAGACAGTAAAACTGCTCCATAGGGTTTCCTAGATTTAATCTTTACAAGAACAGATCACCAAATCTTTTCTTCTGTGGAGCCACTGCTGGGTTTGAACTGCCAACCTTTCGTTCAGTTAGTAGCTGAACATTTAACCATTGTGCCACCAGGTATCCTTTGTTGACTTCAGAGAATACAACTGTATCTGTACTGTCAGCTTCCATTGCATAAGTCCTTAATTTTGCTGTGGTCAAATAAGTATTTTTCCCTTATTTATTTATTTATTTATTTATTTTTTTGAGCCCTGCTTAAGAAATCTTCAAGTCATAAAATACTCTTAACATTTTCTATATTAACATTATTGACAATGTTACCTCTATATTGTTAGTGAATTTTTCTAACAAGTAATATTCTTATTAGCCATGGTTACCATATGTCTGTTAAAGTAGAGATATGCTTGTTACTTTTCTGCTTTCTTCTTTCTTCCTTTAAATGATTGGTTTCAGTTTCAATATGTATTTCTCTAATGTATGAATATTTTAATTGTTATTCTAGATGGCTTGAAGCTCCCAAAAGAAATAGACTTGATAATAGAGCTAGACCCATTAGTATTAGAATGTTGGAAGTATTTATTTAAAAACTTAGATATTTGACATTTCCAGATTTTTCTCTGATCTCTAACTCAAGGCAAGACTCAGAAGCTGACTTATAAAAGGGCTGAGCAGGGTGGGCTGTGCCGACCAACTTTGAATGATGTTAGCAGTAATATGAAGACCCTGATCTTATAGCAAAGGGCCATTTGTTGAGTGCAGTCTGTGGTAGCCACACTGATGTCCCAAATCATTGCTTGAATCATCCCCATACTCCTGTTTTCCTTCTGTTGAGAGCCTTAGCAACAAGAGGTGAGAACCCAAACCTGTGGTCCAGGTGCAGTGTGCTGCCAGCCATTTGCTCAGTCAAGATTTCTTAAGAATTAACCATGTGCTACAACTCTTGTTCTCATGGAACTCATGGCTAATATTTACTGAATGGCTAGTGTTTGTGGTTCTTGTGTCAGGCTTGGTGGCTTCAGAGAGAGGGCATGGATACAACAATGAGATAATAGATGCTGAGCATGACGTGTGTCATGGTATATCCATTCTTTAGACATGAGAGGAAAGATCATTGTGCACAAGGTGAGATGGTGGGCTCCAGTCCAGGGTGTCCAGGAAGGAGATGAGACTGGGGAGAAGCAGGAGATGTGAGCAACAGCCCTGTGTCCCACACAGTGTTCCCTCAGCTGGACTGCCCTTCAGTTTGCAGAGGGCATGTGAACATAGACTAAAGGAGTGGCCTGGAGGCATGTTACCTTTTTGAAGGGTATACACTTCCTTGGGAATTTGGTAATTGTCCTGCAAGTTTCAACCAGAGCAACTGAACCAGTAGGAGATACATATAAAGAAATTTGTTGCAAGGAATTGGTTTACATTATTGTGGGTCTGAGTAGACAAGTCTGAATTCTATAGGAATGCAGCAATCAGGCTGGAAACTCTTAGGGGCTGAAGCTGCAGTCCACAGGTGGAATTTCTTTCTCAGGGCAACCTCAATTCTGTTCTTAAAGCCTTTGAGCTGATTGAATCAGACTCAGCCAGATTAAAGTCAGCTGATCATGGGTTTTCATGACGTTTACAAACTACCTTCACCGCAATACCAAGGTGAGTGTCTGTGGTAATTAAGTTTGTGTGCAACTTGGCTAGGCCTGTTTGAGTGGCTGGGCAGCTGGTGGTAGTTATTCCCCATGATGAGACTGGCAATCAGTTCCATGGTGAGACCTACCACAATCAGCTGAGTAGCTGCTTTAGGTATGTGGTCTGCTTTCCATATATAAGAAACAGCTTTGGGAATTGTCTCTAGCTTATGACATGCTTGAACCTTCATTTAGCTGTGTCATTGTTCAGCCATGCTCTGCCAACCTTGGGACTTTCAAGAGACTTGAATTAACGGCCTGTGGTTTGGTAACATTGGGACTGTGCCTTTTTACTTGTCAACTTTGGGTTTGTCAGCCTCAGCAGCCAGCAGCTGAGTGAAGAAAAGCCTCCACCTTCAGTGGGCTGGGAACTGGAGGCAAACCTGCAACCCAAGGTTAAGGGACTTTCACCCAGCCCCTAGAGCCTGGCACTTTGAATTTGAACTTAAATTCTCCTAAACTGTAAGAGAATAAACTCCTGTTTTTTCAGTCATCCCATTTGTGGTATATTCTTGTCAGAGCAGCACTAGGTAACCAGAACAGTATCTAATTGAATACCTGGGGACAGTAGTCTAGCCACAATGACCTATAAAACTGACCACCACAGTGATCAGTTGTGTATCTGTAGAATGCCTTGAACCACATCCAGGATGACAGATGGGTTTTCCTGCCTTGCTGCGACTAGGTGGAGTGGGTATGAATGTGGACTGAACAGGAATTATAACTACTAGTGATGCCTCCTATGCTTGAGGGAAGGAGGCACACAGGTTACTGCGTACTTTCAGCTAAACCAAAAACCCCACTGCAATTGAGTCTATTCCAATTCATAGTGACCCTATATCCTCTGTTGTTGTTGTATGCCGTCGAGTCGGCCCCGACTCATAGCGACCCCTCCTTGGGTTGCCGAGGCAGTATCACTATGGAAGTAGATTGCCCAACCTATAGCCTGTAGGGCATAATAAAACTGCCCCATAGCTGGAAACCATATATTTTTGTTGTTGTTTGTTTTTGTTTTTTGACATTTCAAGAAACGTATTAGTCTTTTATAGCATAATAAAAGGAGCTCTGGTGGTGTAGTGGTTACGGTTAACCAAAAGGTCAGTGGTTTGAACCCACCAGCTATTTCATGAAAGAAGGATGGGGAAATCTGCTTCTGTAAAGATGATTTACAGACATGGAAACCCAATGGGGATTGCTGTGAGTCAGAATCCACTTGATGGCAGTAAGGTTTTTTTTTTTTTTTTGGTGTAGCATAATAATAGTATGGGATGTAGTGGTGTAGTGCCTTAGACATTTGACTGCTAACCAGAAGGCTGGTGGTTCAAACCCACCAGCCACTTCTCGGAAGGAAAATTGGGCAATCTACTTCCATAGAGATTCTGCCATGGAAACTCAAGGAGGGGTCACTGTGAGTTGAATCTACTTGACAGCAGTGATTTTCTTTTTAATAATAGTATGGCCACAAGATGGCAGTCTAATATCATTTGACCAGTGTTTGCTTTGATCACTTTCTAGTTCATACTTAAAAAAAAAAAAAAGGAAGCTATCTGTAGAACTACTATAATCAGGTATTATGTAGATAGATAAAATACTGGAGACTGCAGAAACCTCTTAAATGCTTGGAGATAGTCCAGTCTGGCTAGCACAGGGGACACTGCTGCTCAGCTTGCCTGATGGGAAGAGAGGGACTTGGAACACATGAACAAAGAGGGACAAAGGAACATCTGTGGACAGTGTGGACCCTCCTTGTCCCCCACAGGTCCCTGTGACTGAGGAACACCTGTGGATAATGTGAACTCCTCCTGGTCCCTCCAAGGTTCCCGTGACTACGAAGCACCTATGGACAGTGTGGTCATTTTCCAGTCACACAGTAAATGCAGAGGGGGAATTATGGGATCTTGTGGGGGAAGGAGGGTTAGAAATGACTTGGATCAAGTTCTGATTCCAGCCCTGCCTTTGGGCCAGCTGGGTGAATTAACCAAGGCAGCCCCTCACCTTGAGCCTTAGTTTTCTTTTCTGTGAAACAAATGTTTGTGTCAAAGATCACTATGTCTTTCTTCCCTTCTGTAAATTTCTGTGAGTCCTTCAAAGGCCTTGCCTCTAACTTCAGTATTCTTTCATGCTCTGTACCATCCCCATATTTTGCCATATGTACAAAGACAATTTGAAATCTGACTTTCTCAACTTTTAGCTGCATTATTAAAAGTTCTGCTTTGTATATATAGTCCAACTTGTTCTTGTTGCTTTTTCTGTCCTCAGGTAAAGTAGTGATGTCACTATCTCCTGTAGTAAACATTTAATATATTTATTATGAATATGTAGATTTATCGTTAAAATAATACACTTTAAAACCAAACCCAAGTCTGACTGTTAAGGAGCAGTGATAGTAGAGCAAATTAACACTGTACTTAAAGCAGTTTTATTTCAGATTTAAAATAATAGCTGCATGCTGGACAATTTAAAAAATAGAGTCTTAAGAATACAGTAGATATCTCAGAAGATAAGCACCTTCTTCCCTGAGAGTTTGAATAAATTCCTCCGACCTGAGTAATCCAATTACTGCCCGCCTCTACCCTACCTTCCTTCTAGTCCTGTTGACCTGCTGACTGGAAAGAAAGGACCAGGGCTTTAGGTGCGGGGTGGGGCATGGCAGAAAGGTACACAGCTCTGCCTTACGGAAGGGTGATTGCAAATTGCTGGTTTTCTGTATAAAATTTTTAAAATAATGATTTGTATTTTAGAATATTTTCTGATTTATAGAGAAAGTTTTAAAGACAGTAAAGAGTTCCCATGTCTCCCACATCCAGTTTTCCCTATTGTTAACACCTCATATTAGTGTGGCCTATTGTCACAACTCATGAACCTCAATTGGTATGTGATTAACTAAAGTCCATGTTTCATTCAAATTTTGTAAGTTTTTACCAGATGTCCATTTTCCGTCCCATGATCCCGTCCAAGATCCCACATTCCAATTAGTAATCGTATCTTCTTAGGCTCTTCAGGGCTGTGACAGTTTCCCAGACTTCTCTTTGTTTTGGTGACTTGAAAGTTTTGAGAAGTACTGGTCAGGTGTGTTCTAGACTGTTCCTCAGTTGAGGTTTGCCTTATGATTTTCATAATTAGTTTGGGGTTGTGAATTTTGGGAGCAAAACAACAAAAGTAAGGTGCCCTTCTAAAATAGCATATTTGAAGGGTTTTGTTTATTGATTTTCTTTCTTATCTTCATAGATGACTGTCACTTTTTCAGAGAATCTTAAATGATTGTGATATTTACTTTTAGAACTCAATCACTTACTTTGAGCTCTTAAAAATTATCGTACACAGCTTGGGGCCCCTGGTCCTTGGAAGGGGCTCTTGTGAGTGAGGTTAGAGCAGCTTCTGCTCTGGCAGGCTCAGGGCTGGTGGCTCGGCTCAGCAGCCTTCTGGCTTCTTCCTGGCAAGCTATCCTCAAGCTGCTGAGACCACTGTCTCCTTCCATTTCAGTGTGCCTCTCACACTTCCTGTGTTGATCATTGTGTGCATTTTATATTTGTATTTGTGTTCTTTGTTTTGTTCTGAAAGCACTTCCCACCCTCAGCTATATGAACTTTAGGCCCCAGAAAACCTGGGTCTCCCCCTGGGTGGAGTAGGTGTTCCCCTGTTTGACAGGTGGGTAATTTGAGGCACATGGTAAAGGACAGAGATTTGCCCATAGCCATGAGCCAGATTTGGACCAAGCCTTCTGTTTGCCAGGATGAGGTGGTGGTGGTCTTTTCTCTGCATCTTCAGTGAAGTAGGAAGGTCTGTTCTGCGCACAGGTAAACTATCACACAGTGGTACCTACCACTCTTTGTCTCTGGGGGTTAAGCTAGGAGTGCTCTGCAGGCCAGCACAGGGTAGAGAGGGCTCCCTCTGCCCAGCCTGTGCCCTTGCTCAAGCCCTCCTTTTGGCCTGCTCTGGATTCCCAGAAAATGAGATCATCCCAAGTTCCTTCTCCACTTGAATAACTTATGCTTATTTTCTTTTAACTCAGACTGTTAATAATTTAAGAGTAGAGGGAAAAAAACCATCCTATACTGAACTAAATTACAGTTTTATTTTCAGAAAATATTTAAAAATATTCAAATAACTGAGTTAGCCAACTCAACTATCAACAGAGTACTGAGAGTGGGGGAAATACAGTTGACCCTATGCTTGTTTTGAAAGGGGGGAAAAAAAAGCCAACTTGATATATTTGCCTTTTTTTTTTTTAAAGGAAAATTCAGGAAGGAAAAAAACAGTCTATTTTGGCTTTCTAGTTATTAAAGTAAAATCTCATTTATTAAAAATTCAAAAATAGTGTGTTTCTGTCTATATGTAATATAGCTTTGTTGTTGTTGTTGTTAAGTGCCGTCGAGTCGTTTCCGACTCATAGCGACCCCATGCACAGCAGAACGAAACACTGCCCGATCCCGCGCCA
>NW_006922061.1:363566-375903 GCF_000298275.1 Orycteropus afer afer | reverse complement strand
ACCTGTAACCCTGGGGCTGACTGCTCTTCTGTCTGGGTTCCTGACTTTTTATCCCCTTTCTCCTGCTCTTCCGGCCTGCTACTCTGGCTACTATATAGCTTTAGGTGTTAAAATAAAAATCAGAATGACAATTGAAAGTACAGTGCTGAACACAAATATGAATCAGATGTAGACCTTGCTCTTAATAGATTTTTGTTCTAGATAGTGAAAGCCCAGCTCAAGAAAATGCAGAAGAATAATAACAATAAGATACCAAGCAATTTAATATGCAAAGGTCTGAAAGTTGAAATACCAGAACAGTAGTAGAGGAGGTTTTATAAGACAGTATATAGTTAATTTTCAAAGCCGATTTGGTGCTCCATGAAGTCCTGCACAGAGAGTTGTTCATCCGAGGGAAGTGTGAAGAGAGAGCAGAAGTTGGAAGGGCCAGCGTGGCATGGTGGGGACCGAGGATGCCATAGTGGCAGAGTTGGTGTCCTTCTGGTACCAGTGCAAAAAGGAGAAAGGAGGATGAGTGGTGGATGTGGTGACCTGGATGCTGGCTGAAGGAGGACATGGGAACCGCTAATAATGTAGGAAGATGAGTACAGTTTTTATTGTCCAATTAATGGGAACAATATTTTCATGCCCCTCAGTTAGCCTTTCCTTTCAGATAATAACTTTGCTCTAGTTTTCCTCTGTTATCTTCCAGCCTGTTCTCTGACAGTGTTCTATTGTTGACAGTTTTAGAAAAGTTTCTTTTATTCTCTAACATTTTAGTTCACGGCATTTTAGATCATTGAAGGCCAAGCAACACTGTGAGTTACATACTCATGGAAAGTTTCTGTGCTAGTTAATAAGCTCCTGGGATGTTGGAATAGGATAAGACCTTTGTGATTATCTAGAACAAAGTATTTTGCAAATACTTTTGATTAGTATTTTGCAAACTTGGGTTGAAAAATCGATTTGGTTGGTTTCAGCCAGTTTTTTTTTTAAGAATAGAATAGAAAAGAAAACATCTGAGTGTGTTATATGTACTAAGAGTATTGTTTACAGATATCCAAGATGTATGCAAGGGTGAACTGTTGTGTGTAAAACACACTTCTTATAGTGGGTCACAGTTTGATGGCAAGAAGGCTGTTCTAGTACAAAGCCCTTCTTCCCAGGGGAAACAGGGTCTATGGGGACAGATTTCTGGGCCCAAGAGACCCCTGGCAGAGTCAGGTAGGCTGGAGCCCCTGGATCTCCCTTCCACCAGTGCTTGCTCCACTTACTCTGGCTCCAAAACTTTCTCCATCTTGCTTCCATTTCTTTCCTCTTCAGGGTCCCCAAACAACCTGTTTTCTTGTCCTTATCCTAGTCTGGACAAGACCAACCTTTTTTTTTTTTTTTTTTTTTGCTTAGTCAGATGCCCTCAAGGAACATTAATGTCTAAGAATTATTTTAAGGAGTTGTGATGTTTATATGCATGTTTGGAGGTGGTTGGTCTCTTCCCTTGAGAAGACAGGGTTATACAGTCAGGCTTGGGAGACTCATTGATAGCCTTTACTTCCTGATGTATTTCCTTTTCTTTTTTGATGTTGTGTTTAACAACTATTTCTAAGTTGCTATGTTTCATCTAGCTATGATAGAAGGCATTAGCAATTAGCAATTTATGTACATCTACTCAAGACCTAAAGGGCCCTGGGATGTACATTTGAGGTCATTTGCCCCAATCCCCACATCATAACAGAGCATCCAGAGGAGGCTGCTTGAAGATGCTGGTGCTGGGGCCCACATTGTTGATCCTCAGTCCAGTATGTTCTGTTTCTGTTTTCCAGCATCCTAATAAATCAGTATGGTTACTGCAGAATATCTGAAATGCTCTATATTATGGAGCAAAGCAAATGGTAGGCTTTAATTGATAACCCTTATCTGAGCCAGGAGGTGCCCAGTGTTGCTCTTTAAATAAAGGACAGGTGGCACACCGCAAGAGGCAGCCAGGGCCACACGTGCTGAGCACTGTGTGCACTGTTTATCACCAGGTGCCCTTCTGCTCTTTGGGGAGATTACCCACCTCACAGGTGTTCTGGGAGCCCCATGGTTAATGAGCAGCACGGAAGTCCTGAGAACACCCTGTTCTCCCCCTGAGCAAAGGCAGTGCAGCACTCTGACTCACCTCCCGCCGCAGCACCACTATTCATCCATGTGGCTTCATTTGGCACTAGCAAGTGAGGCCACTTCCTGTAGCCTCAGGAACCTCAGTGTTTTGTAGAATAGTGCAGATTTTGCTGCAGTTTCCTAGTAATGTATTCTATGTGCGTTTCATCAGGATTCAGTGATGTCTCTAAATCTATATTTTCTCAGAAAATACTCTTACCACTCTTTGGAAAAGGGTCTTTCATCTGAGAGCTGATTAAAGAATTAGACCCAGAGTAATGTCAGTGTTGAATACTTTGAGAAACTTGGAGGGCAGTTAGCGTGGGGTAAGATAAGAGGCCTGGCGTCAGAGTAGTCAGGGTTCCCTCTTCATTGGCCAGGGATAATAACCAGCTTCACTCCCATCCAGGCAGGTTAAAATAGCTATAGAACAATGATGTATATGGGAAAACACTTCGTTAGGCTAAAAGAGCTGTGATGATATTAAACTCCCACTCCCTGTGAATGCTCCTGTGTCTGTGTATTCTTTGCATCTTCCAGAAGATGTCAGTGTCTGACTGTTTGCCTTTCCTTTCCAGCATCTGGGCTGATGGACCGCGTGATGCACTGTGAGCCCTCCTCAGGAAGCCAAGAAGGAGGGCAGACACAGCTACTGATGAGCGAGCCGTTTGTTTCCGAGGAGGAAGCCCAAGAGCTGAGACAGGTGACGTCCATTCACAGTGCCATGCCAGTGCTGATGTGGCTTTCTGTCCTCCTAAGCAGCAGCTCCTTTCTCCTGCTTGAAAACAATCCGTCCATTTATTTATGCTTGCCTCTGCCCTGAAGGGACTGCGGAATGCCTTCCATGGTGTGTTGTGCTCCCTATAGCTGGGAAAAGGAGAGAAAGGGCAGTGCCACATTCCAAGTGCAAGCTTCAGGGCAGACCTGGATGGCGCATTGTGTGCACGCGGAGCTCACTAGCAGGAGGGCCAGCTCTGTCCTTTCTGCATAGACTTACAGGTCCTTAGTATGGGGTTTGTACAGAGGTTTACATTTTTTTTTGCCCAGAGAGTTGAAGTTTAAATAATATTTTATATAAATCCTTTCACCTCATTTCCTATATTATTGCTGCATAATCCAATGGATTTGTTTTTTTCCTTTTTAAATATTTTTTGAAGCAAATAGCTAGGTATCATGTAATTTTATTGGTATATACTTCAGTATGTAGCTCTAAAACATAACTATTAAAAGCAAAAAAAAAAACAAAACATAAAAACAATACCACTTTCACCTTAAATAAAAAAAAATTCCTTGGTATTATGAGGTATCAAATTAGTGCTCAGATTTCCCTACTCGTCACATTAAAAAAAATGTTTGTTCAAATCTGGATTGTAATAAGGCTGCTACATTGGAACTGATTGAAGTACCTTTTATTGTACAGGTCCCTCTCTATCTCTGTTTCTTTTTTACCTTGCAATGGATTTGTTGAAAAAAAGAGGTTGGTTGTTGTGTTGAGGTTCACGGTGTGGGCTGCCCTGCCTTTGTCCCCACAGTGTGGTCTGTGTGCACTTGCCACACTCCCCTTTCAGTGAGCAGGTGGATCCGGAGTCTCAGTGGTTTGCAGGCTCCATTTCTGGAGAGACTGCCTCATAGGTATTACTGTACCTTTCCTTAGGAGGAATGTCAGGCCTGTGTACCTTTTAAACCTGTTTTTTTAAAACCGATTATTACCTGTGTTTGCATAGGCAAAAATGCCTTTGAGCTCAAGCCTTTCTGTTTTGGGAAAAAGAGTGTTTACCAGTGCATTGAGATATTTTAAATATGCATCATTTGTCACTTTTTTTGAGGGGGGGGATTGTCTAACTTAGTTCCTTTAAGTAATGACAACACACAAAAAATGCTGGTGGAATCTGAGAACCTCCCAATCCAGCCTCATATGAAGATACTTGTTTTAATTCTTTGTTTCACAGTTATGTTTAGGCTGAAATAGGAACAAATCTTTTCTTGGTAGAAAAGGTAAGAATTTTACCTTTTATTTTTTGTTTGTTTGTTTTTGTTTAAAACAATGCCCATATATGATCTCACTATTCTGTAGGTCAGAAGTTGAGGTGGGCTCAATTGGCTTCTTCTGCTTGGAGTCTAAAATCAATATGTCATCCATGGTGCATTCTTATCTGGAGGATTTGGGGAAAAATCTCCTTCTAAGCTCATTCAGGGTTTTGGCAGAATCAATTTTGTTGGGGTATAGGACTGTTCTTTTTACTACAGTTGGTGGGGGTGGGTGGTTGGGAGAGAAATTCTCAGCTCCTGGAGGCTGCTTTCAGGCTATTTCCATATGGTCCCCTCTGTCTTCAAAGACAGCAATTACCTATGGAATCCTTCTCTCATTTTTTAAAAAAACTATTTTATTGTGTTTTAGGTGACTGTTTACCCAGCAAATTAGGTTCCCATTTAACAATTTTTGTACAGCTTGTTCTGTGACACTGATTACAGTTTTCACAGTGTATCAGCATTTTCATTATTTCCATTCTGGTTGTCCTGTTTCCATTAATCTAGCTTCCCAGCTCCTCCTTGCCTTCTTCTCATCTTTGCTTTTGGGTAAATGTTGACTCATTTGGTTTTCCTTTTAATTCTGATCAAAGCCATATAGTTTGACATAGCCTTTCAACTTTAAAACATCCAATCTCCACTACCATGTATGATATGTCATTCTTTCTCTTTGAAGCTAGTGATAGGATGGGGAAATGTTAGGATGAATACACAAATAACTCTGGATACAATCAGCCTCCTCAGTGACCATGTCAGTTGCCATCTTTCCCTGTGTCGTTCTCTGGTGTTTGATGCTGGAAATAACAATACCTTAATAGTGAGAAGTGGCATTGTATCCTTCCTTGGAAGTAATGTGACTGTATGCCCCAGCAGAGCTCTTAATCCCTGTATAATGGATCTGGGAAGAGCTCCTAGGGGGAGCTCGTGGAAGGCAACTAGGGTGGCTATGGAAAGGCAAAAACATTATTAGTCAGCTATTTTATCTTCCTTACTTGTAGAAAGAACCTAGTTTCACAAGAGAGTGTCTTTTTGAGGTGAAAACACACGTTTCCTAGTTAGAGAAGAATTCTTAGTGGGCAGTTGAAGCTCAAGCATAGATAGGAATGAGTTAAATTTCTGGGGAAAACAAAAATGCAAGAAAAACCTCCTCCATTCAGCTGTGGTTTTTGTGGCAAATGCTATTAAAGTCATTACGTTGAAATGCGATGTCTCCACGATTTTAAATTGCAATTGCAAGTGTTAAGTGAGAAGATTTGCTGTGATTTCACCAGGGACACCCATGTTCAGTGCAGTGTGCTGTGGTCTCCTGGGCTGAGCCTCAGGAGTGGGCTCTGAGTACACAGAATGCAGGCGGAACTCCTGTGGCCTGCGGTTGGGCCCTGTCTACTCTGGCGCTCTGGCCGTCCACTGTCACTGGATGTGGGAGGGCATATGGGGAAGGAGGCTGGGAGAGGAATCGGATTCACTGGAATGAGTTTGGCAGGGTCCCTTGAATCATTTCTGTGTCTGATGTGTTAAACTTTTCCTGCCTTAGAGCTGCTACTCTTTTGTTTACTAAATCTGTGGATACCACATATTTGATACAGAGTTTGAAATGAAAAAAGAAAAGTGGCATTTGGCTTTTCCCTAAGGGGAACTTCAGTACTGTGTAAAGTTTCTGCAGAACTTTCTAACTTCCATTTCTCTGTTTTGTCCTGTGTTTGGTGTTTCTTCATCATGCCTCCCCCTTTAACTGAGAATGCAGTAGATGAGAAAATAGCATGGTCTGATCTAGTGGTTTATCAGACGTAGACGGGTGGGCTAGGAAAGCTTACAGAACCACACAGCACAGTCTTTGACGTCAGTTGTGCAAAAACTCTTAAAGAATCTAGCAAGAGTCTAGTAGTGGTGAGATATTTCTGCTTTTTCCATAGACTTTTACTAGATGTTTCTTATAATTTGTGATAGAAAAGGGTACACAGTGGCTTGTTGCAATAAGTGTGTGTAGATTCATAGAGAATATTTAGGTCATATGGATAGTTTTTTTTAACCTTTCTAATTGATCACATTAAGGAGCTCTGGTGGCATAGTGAGTGATGCATTTGGCTGTTAACCAGAAGATCAGTGGTTCAAACCCTCTAGCTGCTCTGTGGGAGGAAAATGAAGCAGTCTACTTCCATAGGGATTTATAGCCTTGGAAACCCAATGTGGGTCGCTATGTGTTGGAGTTGACAGTCAGAATGGCAGAAGATTTGAGTTTTTTTGTTTATTTGGTTTATTTGATCACATTAGGGAACTTAATCTGTCTATTGTATGCAATATCTTTATAAACAATAAGCACAAAAATTAAAAGAAAAATAGGGTTGATTCATTCAGTTCAATCAGTCAGTTCACTGGAAAAACTAGAAAGCTAGTTGATTGGTATTGTGAAGAAAAAAATTTAATTAGAAGAGGTGCACCTCACAGGGCTCACACTGGAGAGGAGTGAGCAGCACTTGTCCTCCCTTAACATGAGAGTCAGAGGTCAGGGGGTTTCTGAGACTAATTTGTTTGTTTTTGTTTTGTTTTTTTTGGTCTTTGTATCTAAATCTTATCTCATTGCCTAGCAGAGCCATGTTCCACATGTACCTGCCCTGGTGGTTAACTAGAACTTTCCTGGAATGATTCTTGTGAAATTATCTTTAAAAATTAATTTCCTTAAAAAAATTAATTTCATGTTACATTTTTTTCTTTCCCTTCTCTTTCTTTTTGAGAAACTATGGAACACATTTCATCTTTAGTAACCTGGAACCCTCTGGTCTATTTTTTTCCTATTCCTTATTCCTTGTATCTGATTTAAGACTGTCTTAATTCATCTGTCTCCTCTCCTAGTAGGAAGAAAAAATCAGTCATTTGTTGCATATTTAACCTATTTAAAAGAGAAATTGTACTTAATAAGTGTCCTTCAGCCTGAAATGTTGTAGGGGTTCAATAAATATCTGAATCAATGATTTATTTATCTGTGGTTTCAATGAGTTAACTCTGTTTAAAGAGACAACAACTCTTTATTTCTTTGGATAACTATTAATATTATACAAGTAACTAATACAGGGCAGTATGCATAGTACTTCATTTATTTGAGAGACATTAGCTCTGGCACAGAGCTAGGTGCTGTGTATGTAAGACAGCCAAACTGTGGTCCCCATGCTCAAGGAATATACAGTCAAGAACTAACACTTCACAAGTTAGAGACCACCATGTAGGAAGAGAGGGTAACTAAGTTGGCAGACCCTAGAGAGTACAAAGGTGAGGACAAAGCATTCCAGTCTGGAGGGCCTGTAAAGCACATCAGTCATGTTGGGAGGGGGAGCAGAGTGACACCGTTTGTCTAGAGTGATGCTCTGACAAGGGGAACAGTGAGAGGAGCAAGTGTGACCCATGAGAAGGTACAAAGAAATTAATGATGTTTCTAATTTATATAGACAGAAATCCAAGGAATGTGTATGGGAAAGAATTGTAAGGGGTTGGATAATGGTGGAACAGGCTGAATTTATCGATATAGGTATACTAAACAGATTCTGGATTCAGTGTTGTAGCTTGAGGCATTAGAAAGGGTTCTAGCAGGTTGTCTGGTTAGTTGAAACATGGAACAAAAAGTGACTTATACTTAAATGAAATTGAAATGCTAGAACTTGGTATACTGTAAAGGCTTAGGGAGATTGGAATGTTGAAATGGATTTATCTTGGAAGACCTGCCCAGATACCCCTGATGAATTGGCACACCTTTCACCATGACTGTGAGAAATAAATTTGTGAGGAGCTCTCTGGTCTCTTTTCTCTGTAGGTCAGGTATCAAAGTGGGAACTGCTGCCACTAAATGGGGATGCTTAAATCAGTGGTGGTGATTGGAACTTAGGGTGGCAGAGGCCAAGTGGTGGCACTTAATCGCCAAGGACAAGGTAGGCATGTTTACCATAATGGACAGAGGGGTCAAAGCAGTAATCAGAATAGTCTGACTTGCAGAGATTTATCATGTTGGCTAGTTAATTTTGGGCAGTCTACTAAGTTCTTACTTGATCTGTATAAGCAGAATAATTCTAGGTCAGGTGGATAGAAGTCTTAACTTGAATCACCAAAACAGAAAGACAAAGCCTGTCAATCAATTCCCACACTTGAGCTAGTTTTGAAGACCCAGAATTCCTTGGACAAAGGGAAGGTTGGGTCTCCTTGAGGAAGCACCCTGCTACACTGCCAAAAATTTATGCTGTTAATCTCTCTCTTACCTTCTCCAAGGGGACCTACAGCCTTTTACCAAGCATTGAGGAAGAGGAAATGATCAGACTTTTCAGGGATTACTGGACGTTGACTCTGAATTTACACTAATCCAGGATATCCGAAATATCACTGTGGTCTACCAATCAGGGTAGAGGCTTATGGAGATCAGGTGTCAATTGGGTTTTAGCTCAGGTTCATCTCACAGTGGGTACAGAGGGTCCCCAAAATGATCCTGTGATGATTTTCCCGGTTGAGAATATGTAATTGAAATAGACATAGATAGAAGAATTCCCACACTGGTTCCCTGACCTGTGGAGTGAGTTCTGTTATGGTAGGAAAGACCAAACAAAGGCTACTAGAATTGCCTGTACTTGTGAAACATTACACCAAAAGCAATACCTGGAAGGATGACAAAGATTAGTGCCACTATTAAGGACTTTAAGAATGTACTTGGGCCATATGATCTGGTAGATCTGAAGGTGCTGAACTGGCAGTGGCAGAAAGATGTGTTGTTTGGAGTCTGTGGCAGGCCTGTATTGGTGAATCATAGTGTAAAACCCTAGGAGTTTGGAGCAAAGCCCTATCATACTCTGTGGATAACTGCTGTTTTTGAGAAGCCACTTTTGATTTATTACTAGTCCTTAGTAGAGATTGAATGCTTAACCATGAGCCACCAAGTTACCATGTGACCATTATGAACTAGGGATTGTCTGACTCTCAGAGTTATAAAGTTGGACATGGAAAGTAGCACTCCATCATCAAATGGAAGTAGTATGTATGAGATTAGACCTGAGCAGGCCCTAAAGGCACAAGTAAGCTACATGAGAAAGTGGCCAATTTCCCATGATCTACACTTCTGTTACAATACTTCCCTGTTCCAGTCTGTACCTATGGCCTCACAGAGAGTTCTCTACAATCAGTTGACTGAGAAAGAACTCATACCTGGTTTACAGATGGTTCTGTACAATATGCAGGCACCACTGGAAGTGGACAGCTATAGCACTGTAGCCCCTTTGTGGGACTTCTGTGAAGGACAGTTGTGAAGGCAATGGGCAGAACATCAAGCAGTGCACCTGGTTGTTCATTTTGCTTGGAAGGAGAAATGGCTAGCTGTGTGATTGTATACCAATTCTGGTTTGTCTGGATGGTCAGGGACTTGGAAGGAATATGACTGGAAAATTGGTGACAGGGAGCTGTGGGGAAGAGGTATGTGTATAGACCTTTCTAAATGGGCAAAAGACTTGCAGATACAGCTGTCCCATGTGAGTGCTCATGAAAGAGTGACCTCAGCTGAGAAAGATTTCAGTAATCAAGTGAATAGGATTATGTGTTCTGTGAACACCAATCAGCTTCTTTCTCCAGACACTCTTGTTATTATTGCCCAATGGGTTCATGGACAGAGCGACCATGATGGTAGAGATGGAGGTTATGCATGGACTCAGCAACATAGACTTCACTCACAACTGTCTAATACATAAACTGTCACAATGAGATGAAATTGAATTGCAGAAAATTGCTACACCTTACATTTAAATATTCATGCAGGGTTTTTGTCTGCTGCTCTGTAGGTTAATATAAACATTCCTTTGACAAACAGAAGGCATGTGAGGCCCCACCCCTCCCCCTGGGCCTTGTGTCTGGACTGGCTGCATAGTCCCTTCACAGATGAAAGGGCTTTGATATAGGCAGCTCCTTTTACTGTTCTTTAGACCTGATCCTTCCCTTGCGTTTCTTCCCTACTGGGCTTTGGAGAGTATAAAGAAGTAACAGAAGGTCATCTTTTAACCACTTTACCATGTATTTTTCCTTTGCTGATGAACATTTTGCTTTTATAACTTGCAGATCAGGCAAAAGAAATAGACAACCAGGAACCTTGTCTTTTATTACTATTATTATTTTAAACTTTTTGTTGTGATTTGGGTGAAAGTTTACAGAGCAAATCAGTTTTCCATTCAACAGTTCATACACACTTTGCTTCATGTCATTGATTGCAATCCTCTCAATATAACATCACTCCTCCTACTTCCTTCTTGTGTTTCTCGTTTTTATTCCTCCTCCTTTCCTGACTCCTTCCTGCCTTCTGGACTTTGTCCTTGGGCAAATGCTGCCCTTTTGATCTCCAGTGGTTGATTGTTTTAAGGAGTGTGTACCTTCCTAGCATTACCGTTCACTTTGTGGACCTGTCTGTTGTTTGGCTAAAGATTGAGCCACAGGAGTGAGTTCAGTTCCAGGTCTGAAGGGTGACCAAGGGCCATAGTCTTGGGGGGTTCCACAAGTTTCTTTCTGACTAGTGAGCCTTTTTATAATTTTGACTTTTGTTCAACATTTTCTCCCATTCTGTCCAGTACCTTCTAATGTGATCCCTTTCAGAGCAGAACTTTGTGGTAGCAGGGCACTATCTAACTCTCCGAGTCTCAGGGTTGTGGAGGCTGAGATTCATGTGGTCCATAGTCATGTGGACTAATTGTTTCCATGCATCTGATTTTATTCACTCTTCTTTGCTCAGGTGGCGGGAAAAACCAATAGTTAGTTGCACCTTGGATGGCCACTCGGAAACACTTAAGACTCCATTCTTTCCTCAGCAAAATAGGATGTAGAACATTTTCTTTGCAGACTGTGTTGTGCCAATTGACTTTGATGTCCCCTGAAACTATGGTCCTGAGGCCCTAGGCCCAGCAACTCACTCCCTCATGATTTTTGATGAACATTAATTTTTAGAACCCCATAGTTCATGTGTGTTTGGTGTGGGAAAGGGGGTGGTAAAATAAGCATTTATAGAGAAACAGCTACCCTGGGCTGCAGTGTGTCATCTCAAAGCTGAAAGGGACCTGTGCCCTTATCTTGCTTCCTAGAGCTCCCTACCTGTGAAGGGCCTGCAGTTGAAACAGTGGGTCCTCTGAGCTCTCGTAGTTCTGGCCCAACCTCTCCTTGCAGGGTGTATACCAGACACGATCCCAAGGCTCATCAGTGCAGTGGGAGGCCTAGAAACCATGCTATTAACTTCCCACCTAGGTCTGTCTGCCTTAATCACACTAGGGTTTAGGGAAGATTTGCACTCAGTAAAGAAGGTGGGGGCTTGGTTAACCACCCAGAGAACAAGTAAGGAGAAGGTCTGGAGTGGAAGCTGTTCTAGAGGACAGAGTGATACACCTGCATGAGAGGACACAGATTACCATGAGTTTGGGTTGCCAGAGGTGTTAGAGGAATTTGTGACTTATTCCCAATGGTTTCAAAAATATTCTTTTTCTGCTTATAAATATGCATTTCCATTGTAAGGAAATGTTAGAAAAATATCTTGTTGTTGTTATATGTCATTGAGTTGGACCTGACTCATAGCGACCGCTCCTTGGGTTTCCGAGGCAATATCACTAAGGAAGTAGATTGCCCAACCTTCTTTCCAGGGAGTGGCTTTGAACAGCCAGCCTTCTGGTTAGCAGTCAAGTGCCTTAGGCATTATGCTACCAGAGCTCCTTAGAAAAATATAGACAAGTATAAGGAAGAAAATTACACTCTAACGTAGTCCACCAATACCCCAGCTCCCCCACCTGCCATGCAGCTGGTATAGACCCTGGACTTCCTGTCACTGTAGTCTTGGACATTCCAGGTTGTAGCAGCTTTTACTTTTGATACTTTTTGAACACCCTGGATGTGATGATTGATTGATTTGTTTTAAAGAATCGAATATGCTTATTGAAATTTTTATCAGCCTACAAAATGATTTCTTTTCCTTTGTTGACGAGTAGTAGATAGAAGTAGCACTGTTTGGCCTAGCTCTGGTCAGTTGGGCAGGAGGGCAGGAGGGAGTGTCAGGGACTGTAAAAGGGGTCATTAATGATCCCCTACCGTGTGCACTTGCCTGCTAACGAGACGGCTGGCGGTTCAAACCCACCAGCCACTCCTCGGAAGGAAGGTTGGGCAATCCTACTTCCGTAGTGATACTGCCTCGGAAACCCAAGGA
>NW_006922061.1:337401-363181 GCF_000298275.1 Orycteropus afer afer | reverse complement strand
CACCAGCCACTCCTCGGAAGGAAGGTTGGGCAATCCTACTTCCGTAGTGATACTGCCTCGGAAACCCAAGGAGGGGTCGCTATGAGTCGGGGCGACCCGACGGCACATAACAACAACAACAACAGTGAAAGCACAGGTAGCATTCTGCAGAGCTGATGTTGTCAAGTGTTATTTAAGTAATGCACATTATTTATTTATTAAATCCAGCTTCTAGATAATGTAAATTTGTGAAAATACATTTTAATGTAAAATCTCTTACTATTTTGTCTCACATTCTTAAGATTAATTAGTATGTTTGTTAGGACTTTGAAGAATGATTTCTCTGAATTCAGAGTTCTGTAAAACTAAGTCAGCAGGCAAAAAACTTAGAATTTAGAGGTGCTAACTCTGAGTTGCTATTAACCTCTTAAGGCCTTTTGATGAATAAAAGTACCAC
Organism: Orycteropus afer afer; assembly: GCF_000298275.1. Classification (NCBI taxonomy): domain Eukaryota; kingdom Metazoa; phylum Chordata; class Mammalia; order Tubulidentata; family Orycteropodidae; genus Orycteropus; species Orycteropus afer. Next base: position 362,745 of record NW_006922061.1, on the reverse strand, counting down.
TTGTGAAATAGGATAACAATTCTAGCGGGTACAAAGTGTTGTTTCTTTATAGTTATGTCTGAAGTTAAGGCCCTCAGCAGTAATGGTTGCAGCTGCACACAGTCGGCATGCTGTTGGACCCATCCTATTTTAGAAACCCTGTCTAGAGTTTCAGCACGTCAGTTGGGAGCAGTGGCTCCATGGGTCATGCTTGGAGAGGGTTTAGTGGGGCCAGAGCTGGACACATTTCTTTCTGGCTGAATAGAGCTGCAGGGAAGGGTGGCACCAGGTACCTGGGAGTAGTTCCATCTTCCTTTCCCTGTGCGCAGTCTTTGTAAAAAAGTCTCTCCTTGCTAGTGCTTTCCTCTATAGGGCAGATAGCAGGAAGCATGTGGTAGAGAGGGGTGGCATCTGGTTTTGCAAATCCCACCATATATCACCCAAGGTGGTTTGTCACAGCTTGTGTGGAAGCGGGCAGCCTATAAGAGAAGGAATGGTAGAGGATTGTTGCTGGGCCTTTTGTTCTGTACTGTTCCAGTAGTGAGAGCTCAATCTACTGTCTGGCCAGTTTGCCAGTTCTTGTTATCTTCTGCCGCTCTGACAAGAATATATCACTAATGGGATGGCTGTAACAAACAGGAGTTTATTCTCTTACAGTTTGGAGGCTTTAAGTCCAAGTTCAGAGTGCCAGGCTCTAGGGGCTGGGCGAAAGCCCCTCAGCTTTGGGCTTCAGCTCTGCCTCCTGCTTCTAGCCCACTAAAGCTAGTGGCTTTTCTTCACTCAGACAGCTGCTAAGCCCTAGGTTGACAAGTAAAAAGGTACAATCCCGATATTACCAAATCACACGGCATGCCGTTAATTCAAGTTGATTAAAAGTCCCAAGGTCGACAGAGCATAGCAGGCTGCTGAACAACAACACAGCTACATGCACAGTTGAAGGTGCCATAAGCTAGAGACTATCCTCAAGGTTTCTCCTTATATACAGGAAGCAGACCACATCCCAAAGGCAGCTACTCAGCTGCTTGTGGTAGATCCCACCATGGAGTTAATTGCCAGTCTCATCATGGGGAATAACTACCACCAGCTGCCCAGCCATTCAACCAGGCCTAGCCAAGTTGACATACAAACTGAACTACCACACTGCCCTACCTAGGAACCCTGAAATGCTGGCCTCCTGAGGCAGCATCCACCTTAAGCTCTGCCAAGCCCTCCAAATGTCTGGTATAATATCATCCACATTTTAGTGCTCCAAGATATTTGCTGATCAATTGTTGTGTGTGCAGCTGAATTTCTCTACCTTAGGAATGATTTATTACTTTCTGGGCTGGCTGCTTCTCCCTTTCTGGCATAATCTTTTCCTTCTCACCCTGTTAAATGAGGCCCAGCCAGGTCTGGCTGCTCTTGAGGGCCCCTCTGAATGGTAGGGTAGACTTGCAAAAACAGGATAGGGCCTGGGAGGGGCCCAGGCGCATCTCCAGAGCCCCTAAAAGTACCCTTCTGACAGACAACACACACCAGTTTGAAGTATCTCAGGCCCACCAGCATGCCCGTGTTAAACTCATCGACCTCTCTGTGGTTTCTCTGCCCTCCCCTTCTGCCCTCTGAAATCACCCAAGACAGGTCAGTGCCTCTTCCTGACAGCTCTCCAGAGCTTTGACTGCACTGGAAGGGATCCTCAGTGTGGTCAAGCCCTGGTGCAGTCCTTCAGTGTTGGTGTCTTGGAGTGGAAGGATGTTTATTTGTCTGGATGCACATAGTCTGCAGGAGGCACCTGCAACAAAGAAGGCTGTGCTGGGTATTTGGGATCTCTTGGGCTACTTGGAAAGGGCTTTCTTCCCTTCTGGACTCCACATGCCCATGCAGACCAGTCTTGGTGATGTGTTTCATTCCTTCAGCGGGTGCTTGGAGAATGCCCCCAGGAAGTGGTGGTTGGGTGTGGGGGGAGCTCTGTTAGGGAAAGAATTTCAATATCTTGTGGTGAGGACAGGATTCCAATCTGTGTACCAGCATCTAAGTGAGGATCTCTCATAGGGTAGTTACTAGGCTCTGCAGAAAGTTGGAACATGAGTGGGAAGAAAATAGATACTTGTGTGGAACTCTTTAGATTTAGAAGAAGGTTTGTTTCCTTCCTCTGAATATTGCTCTGCCTTCTTAGCCATCATTTTAATGAAGTTCAAGTCTTTAATGTGTTCATAGCACAGCAGGATGAGATTTCTCTGTATTGACTTCTTATTGTGGTGAAAGTCTATGCACCCAAACGTTTGCCAAGTGAACAGTTTCTATGTGTGTATTTCAGTGAGATTGACTACATTCTTCATGGTGTACAACCATTATCTCTATCCTTTTCAAAATTATTTCACCACCATTAAATAAACACAATGCCTCTAAGCAAAAACACCCTCTTTCTTCCTCCATCCTAGTCCTTGTAACCACAAATCTTCAGTTTCTATCTATTTGCTTATTACAAATAAGGGAGATCATGCAGTATTGGTCCTTTTTGACTGATTTATTTTGTTTCAGGGTTCATCCATGTTGTGGCGTGCATCAGGATTTCATTTCCTTCTTTCTCTCTCTCTTTTTTTTTTTTTTTGGCTGAGTAGCATTCCATTGTGTGTATACCACATTTTGTTTGTTTATCCATTCATCTGTTGTGCTGGACATTTCAATTCTTTCCATGTTTTTGGCTATTGTGAATAATGTTTCAGTGAACTTACAGACTTGGGATATATGCTGGGTCAGATGGCAGTTCTGTATTCAACTTTCTTTTTAAATGTTCAACTTTCTGAGACACCACGAAGACATTCCACAGTGGCTGTATCACTTAATGGGAAGCTCTGGTGGCATAGTGCCAGAAGGCTGGTGGTTCAAACCCATCAGCCACTCCCTGGAGGGAAGGTAGAGCAATCTACTTCTGTAGTGATACAGCCTCAGAAACCCAAGGAGGGGTCGCCATGAATTGGACTCGACTGGACGGCACCGAGTTTGTTTGGTTTTTTGGTATCACTTTATAATAGATGAAATTCCCAGTTTCCTCACAACCTCAGTAACACTGGTTGTTTTCTGGTTTGTTTGTTTGAATCACTGTCATGCTAATAAGGGTAAGTATATCACATTGTGGTTTCAATTTGCACCTCTCATGATTAATGAAGGAACCCTAGTGGCGGTGCAATGATTACATGCTCCACTGCTAACAGAAAGGTTGGCAATTCAAACCTATCAGTTGTTCCAAGAGAGAAAAGACCTGGCAATCTGTTTCTGTAAAGATTTGTGGCCTAGGGAACCCCATGGGGTAGTTCTACTCTGTAATATAGGATTCTTGTGAGTTGGAATCTATTCAACTGCATACAATAACAATGACTAATGAGGAGTACCTGGGTGATGCAGTTAGGCACTTGACTACTAGCCAAAAAGTTGCTGGTTTGTACCCACCCAGAGGTGCCTAGGAAGACAGGCCTGGCAATCTGCTTCTGAAAGGTTACGACTTAAAAATCTGTGGAGCAATTTACTCTACACACGTGGGGTTGTCATAAGTTGGAATCGATGCAGCGATAACTAACAACAATGGCTAATGACACGGAGCATTTTTTCATGTGCTTATTGGTCATTTGAATGTCATCTTTGGTGAAAAGTCTATTTGTGTGCTTTGCTGCTCCCCCCGCCTCCCGATTGCATTATTTGTCTGTTGTTAAACTGTAGAAGTATAGAAGTTTTTTTTTTTAACTATACATTTTATATAGTAGATCCTTATCAGATATATGGTTTTGAATCTTTACTAACTTTTAAAAATACATTGCAAATATTATGCAGTTTTTGGTTCAGATTGGGAAGAAGGTTTTGTGCAGTTCTTAAAACTATTGGATTGTGTTAGATGAATGAGAGAGTAATAAGAGGGAGGCTGGTTATCTGAGGGGCTTTGGACAACTCATTGGTGTCTGTCCTATCTGTAGTGTGAGATCTAGGGAACAATAGTTAGAAACACAAGCATTAGATGGGAGGTGAGGGTCCTTGCCACTTCTCGGTTGGTGACTTCCTAGCAAGTTGCTCATTTTCTGTAAGGCTTTGGCTCTGTTATAGTACCCATTTTATAGAGCTGGAAATTGCTTTGGGGTTTGTGTGAGAATGAAGTGAAAATTGTCTCAGAGGATTGTATGAGAATGAAGTGAGGATAAGCCTACACCATTCGAAGAGATTCTTGTCAGCAACTGCTGACACATAGCAAGCTCTAAATAAATGTGTTAGCTAGAGCTCTTTCTGTGACTCTGTCAACTTTGAAGAACCTCAGATTTAAAACTTAATGCGTTTTCAGTTGATTCAGTATCTTCAGGATGTCCCCCACTGAGGTATTTACTTCCATATGTAAGATGAACTTTCAAATACTGAGTTAAAACAGTTGATCATTTCTTTCAGTAGAGATGCATTGCTCTCTTAAAAACTTGGTTCTTTTCTTGAGAAATTCTGTTATGAACTGGTAGCAAGGAGCTACACGTCCCCCATCTAATGGAACCAGAGCAATGTCCAGGATCCTCAACTTTGTAGTCATGGGAGTTGCTTCCCTGTGATTTTTGCATCCTGACCTTTGAGTCAGAATGGCCGCGCTCATGCCTTCAGCCATTCAGAGACATTGGTCACTGATCAGCACGTTCAGAGTGAAGGCTAAGAGATTCTTCAGAATTTAAGCCCAGTCAGCTCTGCTGTTGTTAAGCCCCTCAGAAACAACTCCCAGGGTCTATTTCCAGGGCCCTAGCCTCAGAAACCCAGTGGGGATTGCTATGAGTCAGAATCAACTCAATGGCAGTGAGGGTTTTTTTTTTTTTTTTTTTTTTGAGTATACAAGTAGGAGGGTTCTGCTCACTTCCTTGTCATAGAGCCATCTCTGACACTGTGAGATGGGATAATGAGGTAGAGTGCCCTGGCTGGGCGTCCTTCCTTCATAAGGGAACCCTGTGCCTGCCCCTGCATGTCAGTTCTTTCAGCCACAAATCACTGTTGGGGGCCTCAAGGAATGCTGCAACTGAGGGGGCCTGAGTGGGACTTTGGGGGTGGTCTGTGAGTGCTGAATGTGACAGATTGTAGCGTAGAATGTTCTTTACAGTCCCCAGAGCTTCAGCTGTGGTGAACGCCAATTTTTTTCCCCTCTTTTCCTTCTCTATAGCATATTAATGGCCCCAACTGGTAGAACTATTTTGAGTTGCAGACAGCTTGATTTATCCAAGCTCTGTTCTTAAATGGTTGCTAATTTCTCACTGCACGAAAATTCACAGTTTTTCATTGAGTCAGCTTAATAACAAGATCCAGGCAGACAGTCTAGCTAATTCTAAACACACTTTAGGTGCTTAATATCAATGTAGTAATACTCTAAATCCTAGAACTTTATCAGAAGGTAGAGCAAAACATTTTCTTTTTTCACTATGCGTTGAGACAAAAACTAGCTTATTACAGACCATTTTAAAGCACCAAGTCCTCATTTCTTCTGCATGCTTGCTCTTTCCATGCTGTGCTTACACCCTGAGAGCACAAGCAATGATTTTTTTCAGGGTCATTCATGGTAGTATGGCTTTCAACAGAAATTGGGGTCTCTAATGCCCAGTCTTAACACCTTGATGACACTTGTAATGTCACATGGTAAGCATGAGGTACACATTTAAACACATCTTCTTTGGTGAGGTGACTTGCTCCATTTTAGTAAGCTGTTTTTCCATATTTTGTTTTATTTTATTTTTTTTATAAACCAAATGGAAATGGTTAGAAGGCAAAACTGTCTCTGTATTTGCTCTTCTGGTGCACCTGATTCAGCATTGCTTTTGACCCAAACTGTGTGTGTGGCCCTTATTTCTGAGCTTTGGGGTGTTCTGTGGAGGTGGAAGGCAGCCATGGCTTTGAGATGAAGTAGAGGTTTTCCCCCTTCCAGAGCAGCTGGACTGAGGCCATGCAACGGTGGCTGGCATGATCAGCAGAGCCCAGAGTGTCTTCCTCATGCATTGCTGTTTGAGGAAAATAACTTCTGCTTTGTCTGTTGAGCCCATGGATATTTGTTCCCTTTTATTTTTGCCTCATTCATTAAGATTATTTGCTCCAGTTGTACCTCCCCACTTTCTCTTCGAAGCACCTAGGGCTGTCCCTCTCCTCAGCTTTCACATGGATGAGAGGGGTTCAGAGTCCTGCTGGAGAACTGACTATTGTTCTGGCTTTGGTTGAGCATCCATGACTGCTTGAGTTAAAGAGCTTTTAATGTTTCTGTATTTTCTCTCAAGATGCTTCTTTCTGGCATGTGCATTTTCATGTTTTGCCTGTGCTCATATGTAGTATATATTTCTTTGGCACTTATAAAAGTTCATTTTTCTAAGATGCAAAACACTCTTAAACAGATGGTTTCTTGTGTAGGTAAAAACATGGCTGGGAAGATGTTTTATCACTTGCCTTGTTTAGTAGTACAACAGGGACATGGGGCGGGTTCATATTGTGCCTGGTCTTTAATTCCGAGCCCAGTGAGTACTCATCCGAGAGGCCACTTGATATTTCAGAGGTTGGCAACATGACACATTGATGACTAGACAGCTTGTCATCCTAGGCCACAAAAGTAACAACTGTTTTTAAGGTTTGGCCAGACTTCATGTTCTCCATTCTTTCCACCCAGCGTTGTATGGAATTCACACGATGCCGTTGAATTACTTCAGTCCCTTTCTTAAAGGAAAAGGAATCTGGACTAAGGCTCCAGGGGGACTAGTCGTATGAAGGTTTATTCAGTAATTTTCTTTGTTGCAGACCTAATAGCTATAAAGATATCTCTTGTATTTTTCCATATTAATTAATTTCAAGTATAATTTTTGCAGACAGAAGAAGGGTCTCAACAGATGATTTGGAATGAATGCTATTTTTAAGGTCTTCTTTGAAATGAAACTTTTTCCAAATCAAAAAGTCCTATGGGAACCAATCTTTATTTGGACTCTGTATATAGTAAAATGTTAGCTGTTTCATGGTAATAAATTAAGTTGTACATACAGTGCTTATTAAGCGAAGACATAGGAATACAGGTTTTCTTGCCTTTGCTACTGTTTAATTGTGGACTGGAAAAGAGTAAGTTAACTCATCTTCTTGAAGAAGATGCTTAATTGAGGCCTGGAAGCATATAGAATTTGTCACTGAAATAGCTCTTGGTGGAGAGTGCTGTCATGTGCCTGTGGCCCTGTGCCTTCCAGCTCAGCACATGGCTCCTGAGCACTTGGACAGTGGCCAGTCCAAGTTGAAACCCTAAGTGTAGCATGTGCACCAGATTGCTGAGACTTAGAATAAACAAATATATAAAGTAATTCATTAATAATTGCTTGTGTTGATTATATGTGAAAATGATAACATTTTGGATATATTGGGTTAAATAAAATGCATTATTAAAATGAAATGTCCTAGAGAATTTTAATTGACGTATTTACCTTGCTATAGCCATCTTGCTATAAACTTTCAATGTTTTAAGGGGTGACACAGGTCCTGGGCCCAGCTTGCCTTAGATGAGTGAATTCTTTTCTGCCTGTCCCTGGCAAAGATTCTCATGCTGTGTTCTTACAGGAAGTGTCTACTTTCTCTTAGTGTCCCAGTAACATGGCCTCTGAGCCCCTGGTGCTGTGGCCCCCAGTGGTAGTTAGGGTAGAATGGCATCCACGAGCCTTGTCTCTGCCATCAGCCCACTTGGTCATCATTGAACTTGACCACCAAGAGCTTGGGGACTTTGGACAGGTTGCCTGACCTTTCTTGACCTCATCTGTGAAACAGAGTTAGTTTGAGGATTAACTGAGATAAAATGTGTAAAGTTCTTAGAACAATGTTGTGGCACATTGTACGAGTCCCATGACTCTTAACCTTTATGTAGGCTAACTAGGGGATGAAAAAAGTAGAAAATAAAACTGTATGTATACTTTAATCCTCAACTTGACTTTTTTTGTGAGAGTGTATGTATATGGGAATTGGGCGGGGAAGGTCGATGCAAATATACCACAGTGTTACCAACAGTGCTTACTTGATAAACACGGATTTGAATTTTCCTTGTGGATGACTTGTTTTATTTTCTAATTTTCTACATGCACTATTATTATCAGAACAAAAACAGGAACAAATCTAATAAAGGAAACAAATGGTTTTGGAAAGTAGCATGACTTGTGAAGGAGCTGGTTTGGGGGGCCTTTGCACCAAGAGTTCATAGCTTGACCCAAGGCTGTCATTGGGGCTTTGGAGTGCCAGCCTGGGTGGCCTTGCTAAAACCACTAACTCCCCAGTTGTGAGCCTGGGCACGAAGAGGTCATTGTTCACAGCTAGGATCCCTGGGGTCCTCAAAGATACTTGAAATAAATGTGAGTTGCTTTTTAAATATGATTGAAGAAGAAATATAGACTCCAGAGAAGGCTGTCCAGGTGTCTATGGCCTGCTCATTTTGCACAGGTAGATATCAGATAAAGTGGCACAAGTAGGTCAGGGCAGCTCTTCTAGGAGACATTCTGTGCATATTCTAGGTAAGGCAGAGGTAAATGAGAAAGGAATACTTAACCAGAGAATTCATATTCTAGGGGGATGGAGGTAAATGAGAAAGGAACACCAGAAAAGTGGATGGAAGAACCTGCTTCACATGGTGGTGAATGATGATTTTTTTTCTTTTTTTTTTTTATTATGCTGTTTGGGCATCAGCCATATGAGATCATAGAAATGAGAGATGGAAAAGACCTACTGTATTAGGTCATCCAGTCCGTCCCCCTCTTCCAGAGCCAGATTGATCCCCACAGTATATTTTCCAGGACTCTGTCCAGTTTTTTAAGTGACTCAACTGATGGAGTTTCCACCAGTTCCCAGAGGGTGCAAAAAGGTTGTTGTTTGAGTCTGCTAACTTGAATCAAGAGCTTATTCTTATGCCTAATGGCAAAGATAATAGTAATATTGCTGTGTTTGGGGTTAAGTCCTACCTGTCACTAGTTTACTATATGACCTTAAATAGCTTCAGCTCTCAGACCCCCTGTTCCCTGCTGCAAAATGAGGGTGAAGAGCTGGGCTCAGTGGCCCGAGGCTCCTATAGTGTAAACATTCTGAGACTTGGCTGCTAGGACCCTTACATAGTACTTTATAGTTTTCACAGCTTGTTCACATTTGTGATCTCATTTGAGCCTCACCAGTCCTTTGGAAGAAAGTGGATCTTCTTGTCCTCCTAGCACATCCTGACCATCTCTCTGCCTTGATTTGGCATCTTACTAACTAGATGAAGAAGCCCAGGCATAAAAAGTACACTGCCCAAGTCCTCCTAATCAAACTGGAAATAGGACATGCCTTCTGATTTTAGGCTTAACGTTCCTTTTGCTTAGCCATGTGGTTATTGCAGGTGGAACACAGTTTGCTCATGGTTGAGGTGGAGTTGCCGCCTCTTCCGGCAGTGGAACCACTGAGGATTGTTTCAGGACGTTGAGTCACACACCACCAGTGAAGTACAGTGCTTCCTTACACATGGCTTCTCTTCACATCATATGGGAGAGCAAGGGTGGGGACTATTTTTCAATGTGGGTATGATGCATTATTAATTGATTAGAGGTAGGGTTGCACTGAAATAGTCACCACATTTGTTTGCTACTAGTTTTCATTATCACTGTGAGAAGATGCTTCTAATGTATTTTCAGATGTATTGATGCAGTGGAAGTTAGTAAACATGGTATTGAGGGATTCCCCATATTCAGCTTCTCCAATTCCTTTTTCTTGACATAATCAGTGATCTGTAACTTTCCCTAAAGAGAGTTCTAACATTTATTGCAAATGGTTGTCATTAAGGTTTCTTTTTAAATGTACCCTTTTTGTTGTCAGCTTGAGTATATTAAATTTTAAAACCTAGGCTCAATAAGTGCATAGTTTAAATACCATTTAACAATGTGATTAGTCTCAATAGGATTGTAATAAAATGGTTGCGCTGGTTAATTTATGAAAATACATGACTCATAGAAATGGGAGGGGGCATGAGGAGTTGCAATGTAGATTGATGGGTTTCCTTGTCCATCACACTTGTAAGGTGCTGCTGTCTCTCCAGGGGTCCCAGTATGGGAGCATCAGGGCTCAATGGCTTCCATGTTTAGTGAGCATCTCTCTAGTCTAACATATCTACAACCCTACTAGTTGGATGCTGCTTTGGTACTTTCTCCACTCACACCCAGTCTATCAGAGTGGATCCTGGGTGTGATGTGGCCTGGAACCCCCTAGTCACCTTTTCCAGGCATGGGTTCCAGCACTTCTCAAAAGGCATATGATCTTGCGGCCCTGCAACGGGTGTGTTTGGTGTGAACTATTCTACCACTTTGGATTGTGTTTTGTGTGTAAAATATTTTAAACATATAGACAGGAAAAGTGCTTTGCTTTTCTTTGTAAATCTTGTTTTTCCAGCTTCAGTATGCAGTTAGGTGCCTGGGTGCAGACAGATGATAAAAAGAATAATTGGGTGAGAGAAGAAACTCAAATCCAAATTGTGAGGCCCTGATCTCATCATGCATGCTCTGCCTTCTGTGCCTGGCTGCCAAACTGAGCATGTGCAGGGACTCATTGTGTTCAGAAATAGCAGTGCCCACCAGGGGTGCCAAAATGCTGGTGATGGGTGACTGGTGCACCTGGGACTGCACAGCTGCCTTCCTGTTTCTGCTGGTCTCCTCCAAGAGCAGACAGGAGCAGGGCAGAAGACAAATGCATCCTCTCAAGACAGCCTCCACAGCAGAGAGCAGCCTGTTCCACAACTTAGATTGATGGGTTTCCTTAGTTGACCACACTTGAGTGGGCTTCCCACCCCTTCAAGGTGTTTCTGGCTCTCTAGTGTGAGATCTGACACTGAGTACTTTGCTCAGTGACAAGCAGCCAAGACCCTGACGCAGGGGTGTGTTCTCTAGGAGCCTTTTTGTATACCATCATGAGGACTTTGTCTTTGAATAGAGGTATTCATCATCTCCACTAACACACTGCCCCCCTCAGGTGACAAGCACAAGAAAACTTAATTTAAATTAGCAAATAAAATTTCTGAAATTTCAGAAAAATAATAGATATATCATTAAATATTATTGAAAAGTATCATTAAATGTTTGTTTATTTTTTAAAGCACCATCTATTGTCATTTTGTGTTCATCTCCCAGATCCTGAGGAAACTGAAGAGTATTGCCTTGGATACTGAGGTGGAGCTGGAGAGACAGGATGAAGCTCTGGACGGTATCACCGCGTCTGTGGACCGGGCAGCCCTAGCCATTGACAAGCATAACCGACGGATGAAAAAACTGACGTAGAAGGATGTGGAAATACAGATGGGACTATTTGTGAACACAGTCCCTTCTTGAGTATGTTGTTCTCAACCCCTGCATGTTTCTCTTGAGGTGGTGGCCCTGGGAAGTAATTACAAAGGACAGGAGAAGTACTTACAAGCATTGCCCAAGAAGTTGTACCCTTCTGTGGAATGAAGGAGGTGCTCATTTGATCTCTGTCATGGAGAATTGTGAGGGCAGTGGTGCTGTGGGTGATTGTGACTTCCACTAAAAAGATTTCTGGATAGTGAACTAGAGGCATAATTCAGAATGAGGGGTTTCTGCATTCATACACAGGGAAGTCAGGCAGTGCTGGCCTTTACTCGAGCTGCTCTCAGGCTGCTGTTGATGGGATGAACAGGGTCACGCATTGCATGCTGTTCACAGCAGGAGCCTGAGCCTGTGCTGTCCTAGAATCACAAGCTCTTCCTCTAGATATCAGTGGGCCAAACATCTACTTGCTCGGTGGCTGCTGGTGCATGACTGTCCCCTTGTTACCAACTTGAACATAGCCTGCATCTTTATCTTTCATCATTTTTGCAAAGCATGAAAGGAAGATCTCAGTCCTTCTGAAGAAATTTGCTGCTTATTTCTAACTCTGTCCCCATCTTGATGCTACAGGCTTATCCTGCATCAGTGGAGTCTCTTCTTCAGGGGCCCATGTTCTCTGCTGCCCCTTGTTCATCATGGGGTGGAGAAGGCAGACCCTTCACTGAAGCATTTGCTTCTTTTTCTTTTCTCTTTGGTGGACAGGCCAGGTTTCTTTTTTAGATGATTATAATTTTGTAGCTGAAGTTCAGAATCTAGTGTACCTCTAGGTCATCCTATAAATATCTGAAATACTGTTTCACTGCCCAGTTTTTAGCCAAAAGTGAAAATAGTAGTTGTATCTTTTTTTTTTCTCTCTCTTTTTTTTAAAGTGTTGGTTTTAGCTTTTATTGCCCCATTTCTATCCAGAAACAAAAGAGAAATGCTAGTTTTAGAGTATGTTTTAAAACTACTTACAATTTTCCTCTTTGCTTGGTTTATGTGTTTTAGTGAGTGGGTGAAATGTAGCAGGTGCTCCCCTTTCCTAGGGGAGACCTTCAGGAGGATGGCTGTGCATGGCCATTTGTTAGTGATGGGGACGTGGAAGAGGGTGGAGGCATGCCTCTGGCTTTTACAAACAGCCCTCCTCTCTTATGTCATTCACTTCATTAACTTTTTTTAATTTTTCACTTTCAGACTGCTTTGAAATAGCTGCATGAAGAATTGTCAACAGGAAGGCACAGTGAAACCTTGTAGAGATGTTAGGTGAAGCTCCTTTTCTCTGGTCATGTCTAACAAGTTAGGCTGTAGCCTGTTCAGGACACCATGCCCCTCAGGTCCTGGTGCTACTCTGCTTGCATTTTGAGTTTGTGTTCTAGGAGAAAGCCAGAAGGTAGCTGTGAGAGAGGGGAAGTGGGAGGGTCATAGACATAATTGAAATACAAAATGTGCGGTTGTATGCCCAGAGAGGGATGGGAGCCCTTGAGAGAAGGGGTGGAGAGTTGAGGGAGGCAGAGAAGTTCTGGCATCAGGTCATGCAGGGTGGATTGGAGCAGTGTGGCCTGTACACTATTGTGAAAGTAATGAGAGAGCAGGTCTTCTTGAGAAGAGGCCTTTGATCTGGTCTTGAGGGCAGGCAAAACTTGGTAAGAAGTGTGCAGTGTGGCCTGTGTCCCAGGCCCCTGGCAGCCCCTGTATTATGCAGCATAGGTATAGGTAGGGGATCCTGAACACAGGAGACGAGCAGGAATGGGAAGCTGTGAGTGCTGGCAATGGAGCTGGTGCTTTGTGTCTGTGATAGGAACACTGCCACAGGGTTTGGGGACTTGTGAAGAGCTGCAGCGGCCTGGCTGTTCTGCTTTGTGGCAAGGGGTTGACAAGAAAGCATGGTGAGAGTCTGCAGGCCATCCTGGGTAGAAGGACCAAGAGACCAAGAAGGGCTGCTCACTCAGGTGAAGATCAGGATGGTGCCATGCCCTGCTCTGGCAGCAGTGGGGCAATCAGCTCAGAGAGCAGACCAGGCAAGTGGAACCCTCAAGTCCACTATAGTAATGCATGGAGAGGCTGTGTGCACCACTTATTCTCAGTCTTCTGTATGGGTCAAGGTCAGGCATGTCGTTTATTTTACTCTCAGATATGGAAACCCTGTGCCCTGCTATTCATGTGTGACCCATGCTTATGGATTGACATCTATGTGCTTTATTCCCACATCAAATACCACTGACCCTTTCACCTATTACAGATGAGAGTGAATGCTTTTAGTTTTGTTGTCACCCCTAGGGTGCAATTTGTAAATTGTGTTTCCACATAAAGCTTGCTTTGAGCTCAGTTTTACATAGTATATAAAGATAGCAAAATTCAAAACCCATGTCTAGTACAACTGTGATATCAAACATTGAACTGAAATAAATCTGCTTTGACATTTCATCAAATACTGCAAGGTTTTTTTTGTTTGTTTAGGACTGGGATCAGCATACTTTCTGTAAAAAGCTATACAGTAAATGCTTTAGCTTTTTTTTTTCAACTTTTTATTGTGATTTGGGTGAAATTTTACAAAGCACATTCATTTTACATTCAATAATTCATACAAATTTTGTTTCATGACACTGATTACAAGCCTCACAATGTAACATCTCTCTTCACTTCTTCCCTATGGTTACCCTTTTCCTGTGTCCTCCTTACCTATGCATTCCTGCCTCCCTAGCTTTCTCCCTGTGCAAATACTACCCTTCTGATCTCCCATGGTTGGTTGTTCTAAGGAGTGCATCTCGTTGGTATTCAGCTCATAGACCTATCTGTTGTTTGGCTGAGAGGTAAGCCACAGAAATGAGTTTAATTCTAGGCCCCAAGGGTGACTAGGGGTCATAGTCTCAGGGGTTTCACCAGTCACTCTCTGATCCTGGGTCTTTTTTATGTTTTTGAATTTTATTCCACATTTTTTTTTCTCTATCCATGGTCTCCAATTTTAATCCCTTTCCGAGTGGTTGGCATTGGTAGTAGGCACCATCTAGTTCTTCAGGTCTCAGGGTCATGTAGGCTTAGGTTCCCATGATCCATTAGTCCTTTGGACTAATTGCTTCCGTGCATCTTTGGACTAATTGCTTCCATGCATCTTTGATTCTCTTCAACCTTCTTTGCCCCAGATGAAGAGAGACCAATAGTTGCATCTTAGGTGGCTGTTTCCAAGCTTTTAAGACCTGTGGTAGTTAAGGTTTTGTGTCAGCTTGGCTGGGCTTGGGTTTGAGTGGCTGGGCAGCTGGATATAGTTATTTCCTATGATGAGATTGTAATCACCTGTGTGGTGGAATCTGCTGTGAGACATCATTGATCAATGGAAAGGGAGCCACTTCCAGTATATATGGAGGAGCTGTGGGAAGGGTCTCTAGCATTTTGGCACATATAAATCCTGCGTTTGACTGAGACTTCAGCTCCAGTTCCTGGAATTGAACCAGTGGCCTGCTATGTTGCCTGCTGATCTTTGGATTGTTCCTAGACTTGAACCAGTGGCCTGTCGTGTTACCTACCAATCTTGGGATTGTGCCTTTTTATGTGCCGACCTTGGATTCATCAGCCTCAGCAACCAGCAGCTGAGTTAGGAGGTGCCTCTAGCTTCAGTGGGCCTGGAATAAGAGGCACAGCAGAAGCCCAAGGTAGAGGGGCTTTCACCCAGTGCCTAGAGCCAGCACTCTGAATTTGGACTTCTAGCCTTCTAAACTGTAAGAGAGTAAATTCCTATTTGTTAAGCTATCTGCTTGTGGTATTTCTATTATAGCATCACTGGTGGACTCAGACAAGATTCCAGTCGCTACTCACCAAAGTAGGATGTGGAACAGTGTTTTGTGTATTACGTTGTGCCAGTTGAGCTTGGTGTTCCCCGTGACCATGGTCCCAAGCCCACAGGCCCATCAACTCACCCCCTCATGGTGCTTAGTTATGGCTAAGAGGTTATCTTAACTTTGTCCTCTGTTAGCGCTATAATATGTAGGGGCATTTCTATAGTGTAATGCCTAAGGCATTTGACTGCTAACCAGAAGACTGGTGGTTCAAACCCACCAGCCACTCCTCAGAAGGAAGATTGGGCAATCCACTTCTGTAGAGATACTGCCTTGGAAACCCAAGGAGAGGTCGCTATGAGTCGAATTGACTCAACAGCAGTGAGTTTTTTTGATACAAATACCAATAATATATTATTATGTATGTAATAATATTTACCTTTTTGTTTATATCTCTTGTCCACCTCTTCATATCTTCCTTTTCCTCAGTGATATTGTGCTGGTCACATGCTTTTGTTATATTGCCTTTCCCTTCAACCAAATAACTATAAAATGTCACAACCACTGTGGAAAATGATATAGTGCTTCCTTAAGAGGTTGGAAATAGAAATATCATTTGACCCAGCAATCCCACCACTAGGAATATATCCTAAAGAAGTGAGAGTGGGACACGAGTAGATAGATGCACACCCATGTTCATCACGGCACTATTCGTAATAGCAAAAGAGATGGAAACAACTGAAGTGCACGTCGACAGATGAATGGATAAACGAACTATGGTACATGCACAAAATGGAATACTATGCAACATCAAAGAATAATGAATGCAAATAACTTCATAATGTAAATGAACTTGGAGGACATTATGCTAAGTGAAATAAGTCAATCATGGGACAAATAGTGTATGAATCTATTACTATAAAAAGTCAAGGAAAGGTTTATATACAGGGAAGGAAATTTTCTTTGTTGGTTACCAGCGATGGGGGGGGTGGGGAATTGCTAGCCAATAAATGCTTTAGTCTTTATGAGTCACGTGGGCTTTGTTGCAACAACTCACCTCTGCCAATTGTAGCGTGAAAGTAGCTACAGACGTGTCAACAAGTGAAGGTAGCTGTGTGCCAGTAACACTTAAAAATTAGAATTTCATGTGTCATGAAATACTATTTTTGTTTAAAAATGTAAAGTCTGTACTTAGTATGCAGGCTGTACAAAGAGAGGCAGTGGGCTGGCTTTGGTTGCAGTCATAGCCTTCTGACCCTAGGTGGGGTGTGTATGAATAGGATTGGGCTCTAAATAGTGATCCAGCACTGTGCTTGGACATATAGCCTATAGTTGACACTTGTCTCCCAGCTCACAAAACTCTTATGTACATGTTGTCCATTTCACCACTCCAGCCCCCAGATTCTACAGTGGCCTGAGCCACTTCCAGGTCCCCCATTGTTACTGCTATAGTTGCTGTAGCTGTCTGAATCCAGGATCCAGCCGTGGACACATAGCCCGGGAAACCACATGTGTCCTCATTTCTTAGCTCTTGCTGTCTAATGTCTTATCTGTGTTGTTTACCAACAGTCAATGCTGTTCCTTTTAGAAGACAGAACTCAGAAAGGGGGCAGGCAGGGAGAAGGCAAGGGAGAGATGGCTTGTGTCCATACAGTATTTTATCTTGAGTCCCAAAATTAACAGCAAAAAACATTTTTAAGAGAGGAAATCATTAGAATTACACCTCAATGTAAAACAAAAATCCTTACAACTGAACTAATAAGCAACATCACGATAAATGGAGAAAAGATTGAAATTGTCAGGGATTTCATGTTACTTGGATCCACAGTCATCACCCATGGAAGCAGTAGTCATGAAATCAGATGTTGTATTGCACTGGGCAAATCTGCTGCAGATTTCTTTAAAGTGTTAAGGAGCAAAGATGTCACTTTGAAGACTAAGATGTGCCTGACGCAAGCCATGGTATTTTCAGTTGCCTTATATGCTTGTGGACAGTGAATAAGGAAGACCGAAGAAGAATTGATGCCTTTGAATTGTGGTGTTGGCAAAGAATAGTGAAAATACCATGGACTGCCAGAAGAACAAACAAATCTGTTCTTGAAGAAGGGTAGCCAGAATGTCCCTCAGAAGTCAGAATGGCCAGACTTTATCTTACCTACTTTGCTCATGTTGTTAAAAGGGACCAATCTCTGGAGATACCATGCTTGGTAAAGTAGAGGATCAGTAAAAAAGAGGAAGGCTCTCAATGAGATGGTCTGACTCAGTGGCTGTTAACAGTGGGCTCAAACATAGCATGGATTATGAAGATGGCATAGAACCAAGCATTGTTTTCATCGGTTGTACATAGCATCACTATGAGTTGGAGCTGACTTGATGGTACCTAACAACAACAAACCAGAAAGATGTTTACTTGTGTTTTATTGACTATGCAAAAGCATCTGATTATGTGGATCATAACAATTATGGATAACATTGAGAAGAATGGGAATTCCAGAACACTTAGTTGGACTCATGAGGAACCTGTACATAGACCAGGAGGCTGTTAGAACAGAACGAGAGGACACTGCATGGTTTAAAATCAAGAAGGAAGTACATCAGGGTTGTATCCTTTCAGCGTACTTATTCAGTCTGTATTCTGAGCAAATAATCTGAGAAGCTGGACTATATGAAGGAGAACATGGCATCAGGATTGGAGGAAGACTCATTAACAACCTGCGATACGCTGACGACACAACTTTGCTTGCTGAAGTTGAAGATGACTTGAAGCACTTACTGATGAATATTGAAGACTATAGTCTGCAGTATGGATTACACCTCAATATAAAGGAAACAAAAATCCTCACAACTGGACCAATAAGCACCATCATGATAGATGGAGAAAAGATTGAAGTTGTCAAAGACTTCATAGTACTTCATTCTACAATCAACACCAATGGAAGCAGCAGTTAAGACATCAGAAGACCTATTGCCCTGGGCAAATCTGCTGCAAAAGACCTCTTTCAAGTACTGAAGAGCAAACATATCCTTGAAGACTGGGGTATGCCTGACATAAGCCATGGGTATTTTCAATCACCTCATATGCATGTGAGAGCTGGACAGTGAGTAAGGAAGACCAAAGAACAGTTGATACTTTTGAGTTACAGTGTTGAAGAAGAATGCTGAAAGTACCATGGACTGCTAAAAGAACTAACAAATCTGTCCTGGAAGAAGTGCAGCCGGAATGTTCCTTGCAAGCGAGAATGGCCAGATTTTGTCTCGCCTACTTTGGTCGAGTTGTAAGAAAGGACCATTCCCTGGAGGATACTTCCATGCTTGGTAAAGTGGAGGGTCAACACAAAAGGGGAAGGCCCTCAACAAGATGGATTGACACAGTGGCTACAATGATGGGCTTAGGTATAGCAAGGATCATGGATTTGGCATGGGACCGGGCAATGTTTCATTCTGCTATACATAGGGTCGCTATGAGTTGGAAACAACTTGATGCCACCTAACAACAACAGAGGAAGAAACAATGCCTCATTCCTTGCATTTTCAAAACATTGGCCTATATGCAGTCTGTCAAAATGGGAGTTGGATGAAATGCCCTCTCTCAAGGGCAGCTATATTATAATTGGGGCAGCAGACTTACTTCAGAGTATGCCACGGGATGCCTCTTCCTTCAGGGCATTGCCCTCTCACTTCTGCCATTCCAGTTATTAGTTATGAACTTGAGAAAAACTCAAATTTAGTCAGTTTTAACATTTCCAACTGATTTTCAGATTCATATATTTCAAGCTTTTGGCATCACTGCTAAAACGGCATGGAGGCCACATGTTCTGACGTCCTCTAACCCTACAAGGGGAAGGCAGGATTACCAGCAGTAAACCAAGGCCTATTACTGCAAGGCCAGACATGCTCCCTCCCTCCAGCCCTTTCACCAACCGTTCCTCCCAAAGCACCCACCACCTCTCTCCTGGGTTCGATAATTCGCTGCAGTGGCCACACAGAACTCACAGATTATGAGGTTTATTAGGGAAGCACCAGGCTACAATTCGAGTTCAAGAAAAATGCTCAGTCTCTCTCCTAGCCTACCATCCCTCGGCCAACAGTCTCTCACAGTTTCTTTCCCAGCAGTACTGGTCTCTCAGTGTCTCACTCAGCAATGCGTGTCTCTTGCGTCTCTTTCCCAGCAGCGCGTGTCTCTTTCCGGAGTGCGTGTCTCTTTCAGCAGCACATCTTCCTTAACCAGCAGTCAGAGAGAGTTCTTCCTCCAGGAGACCTCCTTTTGAGCCCGGCAGAGTGGCCAAACTAGCCAATCATAGCATCAGAACTCTAAGCACCTGAGAGAGAGTGGGCACCTCCCAGAACATTGTATTGTGCCACGCCCAACAGAAATACTCCATGTGGATAACATTTACAATCAGGAGCTCCTCAGTTGCTCATTCCACCACTGAGTTTACAATGACTTATGGGTAGAAAAGCCATACAAAGTAATTTACTACACCGCAGCATCCATTTGGAAACTTGATATAGCAAATTTGTTGAGATAATTTTTTCTGATTCGTTTTGAAAGTAAAACACAGGGTGAGTCCTCTACATCTGAAGGCAAGGGTGGTCCTTTATGATACTTGGTGGTCCTGAATTCCTAAAAGGGCATCTCCATCACACCCACTAGCTTCTTCGGGGAGAAGCATTGTGGTATGGGGCAAAGCAGAGAAATGCATGTGCTTATAGACCCTAAGGGCTCTTTGCCAGCCTGGAAGAGCCGTGTTGGAACAACCTGTAGAGTGAATGACCATAGGTCAGTCTCTCAGCTCTGCTGCTGAGGGCATCTAGGCCAGGTATGCCACTCACTCAAGCCATACCACCCATGAGTCTGGAGCCGGCCCTGCAGGTCAGTGACTTCCTAGGGTTCACACTTGTATGGACAAGCCTATTGGGAAGCTGTGGCAGGTTGTCACCATTGTGCATGGCTGCAGTCACTGCTGTTATGGGCACTGATGCTGCACTGTGTCCTCAGGGCATTCTTTGCAGAACAGGCAGTCTGTCCTGACCCTTGGGCACAAGGTCTGACCAGCACCCCATTTCAGGCTACCACAAGTGTTGCTGTTGAATTTGCTCTTTGAAATTTTACTCACTATCTCCTTGTCCCCAACTCTGCCCCTTTCTCTTGCCCCATGGAGGGAGTGTGAGCAGAGGGCATGCATCTAACTTCACCCAAACTGCTCCACATTGCTTTGCCCCTGGGAGGGGCTTTCTCTGGGAATCCCGCAGGCCCTCTTGTAGATAGGAGCCCCTCCTGTACATGTGACAAATGAACCTCTGGCTCAGGGCCCCAGCACCACTGTGCTGCTGTGATTAATGGCAGGCCTCTAGAGGGTGGGACATGTGTGTCCTGACAGCAAGGTGCACATACCCTCCTGGGCAGTGCTCGAAGCCATGAAGGGAGTCAGGCAGACCTAGGCAGGGATGACTCTGCAATACCCCTCTGAGAGAAGGTGGCCAAGGTACAAAGATGTCACTGAGCATACCTGTACAAACACAGGTGGCAAGCCCAGGAGCAGGTGCAGCAGCATGCATTGAGAGCCAAGTGGATGGTGCAGAGCTGTGAGAGGCCCCACCAGAGCTTGCTTGGTTCCAGTTTTGAGGGGCTAAGGTGATGAAGTGGGTGTATTTCACAGGATACATAAACTCCATAGGAAAAGGCAGTGGTGTAATGAGCATGTGTCTGCTGAAGCAGGACACAGAAACCTGCTGGATGGTTGAAGAGGTTTAGGAGCCTCTCAGACATCCCAGGACTGTGGGTCCACAGCTGAGGCACTGTTGCTGCCAGGACCACCATTGCACACCTGGCCTCTCTCCATGCACATGGTGCTCCTCTGGCCATCCTTAACTCAGCTTGCTAGTGGCCTGTGGTGGCCAGCAGTGGCCACTTTGTTACATGCATGCTAGCACTGAGCCACCAACCCCCTTAACCCCAGTGCCATGTACCAGGAGTAGCTTCCCAGCCATGGATCTGGTGTCTGTGAAAATGAATATCACCTTCGATAGGGCTGAACCTTATTCATAGGCACTGAGGCAGGTTCTCTGAAAAAAGAGTGCAGGGGAGGTAGCAGTCTACACGTCTATTGCACCCAGGCAC
The DNA here is from genome assembly GCF_000298275.1 of Orycteropus afer afer. Taxonomy (NCBI): domain Eukaryota; kingdom Metazoa; phylum Chordata; class Mammalia; order Tubulidentata; family Orycteropodidae; genus Orycteropus; species Orycteropus afer. The sequence goes on along the minus strand of NW_006922061.1, from coordinate 341,554 downwards.
CTTACTACAAATTAGAAGGTAAAGATGGACAGTCAGAAAACCTGCCTTGCTGATGGAGTCTACACTTTCAGTGGTCCTCAGTTTATGAGAGGTCAGAGATCATAAAAATCCCTTGAACATAGTTGCTTGGACCTTGAGATGCATTTTCCAGTGGAAGTGATACTCTGGGAGTGGTTTGGTTACTCATGTAGCCACAAATGATATTTAATAGCAGGGGCCTTTGCAGATTGAAGAGCTGAAATGCAAGAATCAAGATTGAGAGTATGATAGCAGGTCAGAGGGCAAGCAAACCCAGAACCTGGGAAGGCTTCCTGTAGGAGGCAGCACTGCAGCTGAGCCACGGAGGGGAAAGTCAAATGTGCAGCAGGTCTAAGGCAGGAAACTAAAGACACTGGCCACCCAGGAACAGTTCGGGGCACCAAGGAAGTCTTAACTGGCTAGTGAGTCAGTGTCCTGAGAGAGGGAGGGCCATACACCTGGATGAGAATATCAGGTCCTATTTCTGGCTATACTCTGCTCATTCCATGACTGATGAAGTATTTCATCTTTTTATTAATGTGATACTTGTGTTGTGCTCCAATGTGCCTGCATGTCTCTTCTGTACTTACAGATAGTGACTCACAGCAGTCCCAGTGCAGCCTGTCCAAGGAGAAATGTGCTCCCCAGGAGAGAGGAGACAAGCATGGTGGGGAAATGGCTGTTCCTGTCGTGGAGCAAGTTTGTGGGAAGGCCCAGTTGAGAGCCAGAGATGTTGAGTGAAGGCTAGAGTTAGCATCAATGTAAAAATCTAGATATTCTGAGATGTCAACTGAAAATCCAGACCCCACCCATTTGTCCCTCCCTCCAATCTCATAAAAAATTAGCTTTGTCTTTGAGGCATTAGCTATCTGCTAAAACCAGACACCACTCTTCTCTCTAGTGACAGGATATTATTGCCCTACCACACAGGTTGCTACCAGTAGTGGATATTTTAGGGACAAGCTGGGTTGAGAGCTTTGCAACTACTCAGAACTAGCAGGGTCTGAGCTCCCTTGCATGGAGGGAGTTTGGGAACAGGACCACCACTAGACAGGAAGGTTGTAAAGGGGCTTTGAGCAAAAGATGGGCGAAGGGGAGCAAGATGGCAGTTCCGGATTGGCCACATGTCTGTGGTTCTGTGGCCCATAGCACTCCTGAGCACACCAGCCAAAGCTTGGCAGAACTAAAAAAAAAAAACAAGGAGTTTGCCCTCATCATGGAACAAGCTGCAGCTTCACTCACTTTGTGTACTTGATGGAGTTACATGGACACCTGCAGATTGAGAAGAACATGTTTGTATCTTGTCTGAGCCCTTATCTGATATCTGGGTCCTGGCATGGTGCCAACCTGTAATATACACACCCAGCCTCCACGCACTCATGCCTGTGATGACTGAAAATCACTCAGTGCTAGAAAGTGTACCTGTCCATCAGCTTGCTTTCTCTGGATCACAGCTCCCATGCTAAGAGCCACAGAACAGGAACAAGGATAGGTCTCCCATGTCACCTGTCCCAGCCCCTCAAATGTATAGAAAATAATAGGTGAGGGGCTTTCTTAGGTTCACAGACTGCCACAGAGTAGAATGGGGGCTCCCATATACTGGCTCAGCCACACACAATACAGAAGAAAAGTGTATTAGTTTCCTGTGGCTACTGTAACAAGTTACCATAACTGGGTGAGAAATAAATTTATTCTGTCAAAGTTCTGGAGATCAGAATTCCAAAATCAAGATGTTGGCATGCCTGTGCTCTCTTTAGAGTCTCAAGGGGAAAATCTCCTTCTTGCTTCCAGCTCCTGGTGGTTTCAGGCATTCCTTGGCTTAAGGGCATATCACTCCAGTGTCTGTCCCCATCTTCACCTGGCTATCTCCATCTTCTCTGGCTATCTCCTCACTCTTGGCCTATTTGCCTTAAAACTCCTTCTGTTCTCCTATGAGGACTTGTCCTTGGATTTAGGGCCACTGGATAATCTCAGATGAGCTCAAGATATTTAACTTAATTACATCTGCAAAGACCCTTTTTACTAATAAAGTTACATTTACAGTTTCCTGGAATTAGGACCTGGACATATCCTTTGCGAGACTACAGTTTACCCTGCTATAGTCTGTCCTCTCCAAAATTCACATCCATTCTAAGTGAAGAATACATTTACTCCATTTCAGTAGCCCCCAAAATTCCATCCTCATTACAGCATCAAATATAAATTCAAAATATTTTCTAAAACTCAGCTCAAAAGTTGCAAATCTAAAGAGACTTCCACCAAGGCAGCAGAATAGGCAGACAAGCTACACAGACCCTCTACAACAAAGAAATGAGAAACCAATTGAAACAGATACAGCGAATAATCCTGGAACCCTGAGATTTGAAGGGAAGGATAAAGAAGTGTATTAAATACCAACTAGTAGAAGAACCATACTTATTCAATCTGTATGTTGAGCAAATAATCCAAGAAGCTGGACTATATGAAAGAGAATGGGGCATCAGAATTGGAGGAAGAGTCATTAACAACCTGTGATATGCAGATGTCACATCTTTGCTTGCTGAAAGTAAAGATGACTTGAAGCACTAACTATGAAGTCAAAGACTATAGCCTTCAGTATGCTTTAGACCTCAATGTAAAGAAAACAAAAATCCTCACTGGACTAATCAGCAACATAATGATAAATGAAAAAGATTGAGGTTGTCAGGGATTTCATTTTACTTGGATCCACAATCAACACCCATGAAGCTGCAGTCAAGAAATTGGATGACTTACTGCACTGGGCAGATCTGCAGCAAAAGACCTCTTTACAATGTTTAAGAGCAAAGATGTCACTTTGAAGACTAAGGTGCACCGTATCCAAGCCATGATATTTTCACCAGCCTGATATGCATGTGAAAGTTGGACAATGAATAAGGAAGACCTAAGAAGAGTTGATTGATGCCTTTAAATCGTGGTCTTGGAAAAGAACACTGAATATACCATGACTGCCAGAAGAATGAACAAATTTGTCCTAGAAGAAGTTCAGCTGGGATGTTCCTTAGGAGCAAGAATGGCCAGACTTTGTCTCATCTACTTAGGTCATGTTGTCAGAAGGGACCAGTCCCTGGAGAAGGATATAATGCTTGGTTAAGTAGAGGGCCAGCAAAAAAGGGGAAGACCCTCAATGAGATGGACAGTGGTTGCAACAGTGGGCTCAAGCATAGAAAGGATTGTGAGGATGGTGCAGGACAGAGCAGTGTTTCATTCTCTTGTACATAGGGTCACTATGAGTTGGAGCTGACTTGATGGAATCTAACAATAACAGTAGAAAAACCTAAATGAAAACAACAAATAATGAGAAAAATAGAGCTGTGGACTGTCAGCTGTCCTGACAATGTACCCATCTTGCAAGTGGCATTTCAATCCGGGTAGCAACCTAAGAATTGGCTTTGCTTACTGAGGACTGTGTGGGCAACCACACAGGTGGCTGATGACTAAAGAAGTGTGATATTCCCCTTGTTCCCCACACCCTCTTGGTGCACTAAGTTGTGGCCATCCCCTACCCCCACCTACCTTCTGTATCAAAAGGATTTCATCCCAGTCCAGACACCCTGCTACCAGCTGCCTTCTGGGCAGGCAGAAACTGGTGCCAGCACTAGGTGTCCTGCTTCCAGCGACCTTTTGGGCCAGTAAGAATTTTTTCTGAGACTAGATACCCTACACCCAGCTGGCTTTTGAGGCAGCAGGAACTTTTTTTCTGGGAACAGGACCCTGTTTTTCATTAGCTTTTGCCACAGCAGGAATTTTTTTCTGGGACTGGATGCCCTGCCCACAGCTACCTTTTTTAAAAAAAATAAATAAATAAATAAATTATATTGAATATACAGTGAAATACACAAAACTAAAGTGACATGGGTCAATGCTTTTTTTTTTTTTTTTTCAGTGTTCCCTCCCCTCTCCTCCCACCCCTGGTAACCAACAAAGAAACTTTCCTTCCATATATAAACCTTTCCTTGACTTTTTACAATAATTAACTTAATACTATATTTGTCCTTCTGTGATTGACTTACTTCACTCAGCATAAGGTCCTCCAAGTTCATCAATGTTATGTGGTGTTTTGCAGATTCTGTATTATTCTTTAGTGTTGCATGGTATTCCATTGTTTGTATGTACT
>NW_006922061.1:321813-327497 GCF_000298275.1 Orycteropus afer afer | reverse complement strand
TATCTGTTCTTGTCCTGCCTGTCACTTCTTTTGGATATATACCTAGTAATGGGATTACTGGATCAAATGATATTTCTAATTCCAGCTTTTTAAGGAATCACCATACTCCTTTACACAGTGGTTATATCATTTTACAGTCCCACCAGCAGTGTATGAGAGTCCTAATCTCTCCACATCTTCACCAGCATTTGTTATTTTCTGTCTTGTTGAGCTTTGCCATTAGTCCACAGTTACTTTTTGAGCCAGCTAGAACTCTCTCTGGAACCAGGTGCCTTGCTCCCAATCACTTTCTGGACCAGCTGGAACTTTTTCTGAGTCCAGGAGCCCTGCCCCCAGACACCTTCTGGACGAATAGGAACTTGTCTTAAGATCAGGTGCTCTGCCCCCAGTTGTCTTCTGGGTAGATAGGAACTAGCTCCAAGATCAGCCCCTCTGCTTCCAGCAGCATTTTAGGAGCTCTGGTAGCATAGTGCCTAAGGCACTTGACTGCTAACCAGAAGGCTGGCGGTTCAAACCCACCAGCCACTCCTCGGAAGGAAGGTTGGGCAGTCCTAGTTCCATAGTGATACTGCCTCGGAAACCCAAGGAGGGGTTGCTATGAGTCTGGGCCGACTCGATGGCAAACAACAACAACAACAAGAACTTTTGCTGGGACCTGACAGCTTACACCAAACACCCTTTTGGTATGGCAGAAACATTTTCTGGGAGTTGGCACCCTGTGTCCAGCTGCCTTTTTGGACAGTAGGAACATTTTCTGATACCAAATGCACCATCCCCAGCTACATTTTGAGCAGGCAGGAATTCCTTCTGGAACCAGGTGCCTTGCTCCCACCACTGTTTGGGCTGGCAGGACCTTTTTCCAGGTCCAGGTGGCAGGCACCTAGATATTTTCAGAGTCAGCAGTAAAGTGTCTAAGATCAAGCATCCTGACCCCAGTTGCCTTCTTGGTAGTCAGGAACTATTACTAGGACCAGGTTTTCTGGTCCCTGTTGATTGCTTGGTCAACAAATATACAGCCTGGGTGCCCTGCCCACTTATCCCAGTTTTGTGTTTATTTGTTTTTAAATAACTTTTTATTCCTTCCTCCTTTATTTGCTTCTTTTTATTTTTTCCTCTGTCCCTTCCCTGGTTTCTCTTTCTTTCCCCTTTTCCAGGTTCCCTTCTTTTTCTTTCTTTTCTTTTTCTATTTTATTCTAGCCATCCTCTGTTTTTCTTCTTGCATTTTACTCTATTGTTCTTTTTCTCTCGCTTTATCCTCTTTGTCCCCCTCCCCAGATATTTTTGTTTTGTTTTCCTTTTGCTCTTATTTTGTCTCCCCAACCCTTTTTAAACTTTTATCTTCATTTATTGCCTTTCCCTTTCTCTGTAGTTGTTGTGGTTTGTTTATGTGGTTTGTGTTTTTTGTACTTGTTTTCATTTTTTTGGTGTTTTTTTTGGGGGGGAGGGGTTCAACTGAGTGTGAGACATCAACTGTGCCCACATAACCCAGTCATACCTGCACCTCCCACAACCCCACCCACTGGGCAAGGGCCACCACCTGCTTTTCCACCAACTGATCAATGATACATGGCAGCCAATACTAGCCTAACTTGCCCTTAGCTGCTCTACATGAACAGTTAACAAATCTGTGCACACATTCTCATCATCTGTCTCATCCCTACCAGGAGACAGGTGACAAGTGCCTAAATGCTGCCAGACTACCAAACCAGCCCTGCTCAAATGGAGATATTAGAACAAAAACAAAAAAATCCACCTTGGGTGAATCACAGCAACATACAATTAAATATAAATACAATGACATTACAATGTCTTGGTGACAACTGACCATTCCAGTTTATGCAAAGAAGCAAGATAAAGTAGTACAAACAAGGGACCAGGACACAGAGCTAGAAAACCCCCATGAGGAAGAAGCAGCATTGGAGCTACCACATAAGAAATTCAAAAGAATTATATTGATGTACGTTCAATGAACTAAGAGGCAGATCAGGGGAAAAACTGACAAAGGAAAATAAAAAAATTAAAACAGAAAAATCTAGAACAGTTTAGGAAAACAATACAAGAACAAATTTACAAAATAAATAGAAAATTATAATTCACACAAAAACAGCAAATAGAAATCCAGAAGATTAATCCTGAGATTTCAGAAATAGATAACACATTAAAGGGCAAGAAATAGAATTGAATCAATGGAAGAGAGAATCAGTGAGACTAAAGACAAATATTTCAGTACTGCTTTGTTAAGGGATCAGTCAGGAAAAAGATCAAAACAAAATGAAGAAAGCCTAGGCTTTATGTGGGACACCATCAAGAGAAGTAACGTATATGTGATCAGAATTCAGAGCAGGAAGGGGCAAAAAGAACCACAGAGAAAATTGTCAAAGATTTGTTGAAAGAGAACTTGCCTAATATGAAAGATGAGAAGATATCCATTCCAATGACCCCCAAACAGGATAGACTCCAGAAGAAAATCACCCATACATATCATAATGAAACTTACCAAAACCAAAAACAAACATCCCTGAAAGCAGCATGGGAAAATGAAAAGTTACCTACAAAGGGCAACCAATAAGACTAAGCTCTGATTCTCAGCAGAAATCATGCGGACAAGATGGCAAAAGTATGACATATATAAAAAACCCTGGAAGAAAAATAATGCCAACCAAAAATTATAGAGCCAGCAAAAGTGTCCCTCAAGTCTGATGACAAAATTAAGACATTTCCAAATAAGCAGAAATTAAGGGAATTTGTTAAAACCAGACCAACCTAACAAGAGATACTAAAGACAGCCTTTAGACAGAGAACCAACAACAGATGATGATGGTATACCATGCTTGATGACATAACCCAGAAACCAATCCAGATATAGAATTATCCAAAGTAAAATAAAATAAAAGACTGTAAACAGGGAACCAGAAACATTAATTGGTAAATTGGAACAACTACAAATCAATAAGAGGGAATAAACAGAGTAGGTAAAGAACCTCCAAATGGAGAAGAAGTTAAGATAATTACAAGATAGAATGAACTATTGTAAACTTGAGAAGAAAATAATAAATCACAGGGTAATCTCAAAGAAAATGAGTAAACCTCACCAAAATAAGAGAACAAAAGGCACAAATATTTAGCAAATACTTAAGCAATAGCAATGAATAAATGATTTTTAAAAATTCATTTAAAAAAAAACTTGGCACAGAAAATTACATGGAGCAAAGAAATCAGCAACACCACAAACAAACACATAAGAAAATGACAGCAGCAAATTCATACTTATTGAAAATTACACTGGATGTAAATGGATTAAATGCACCAATCAAGAGATGGAGAATTGCAGACTGGATAAGAAAACAAGACCATCAATATGCTGTCTACAAGAGACTCACCTTAGATACAAAAACAAAAATAGACTAAAGAGCAAAGGTTTTTTTTTTTTTTTTTGGGGGGGGGGAAAAAATGGCAATAAAAAAAAAAAAAAAAGTATTGGCAATATTAATTTCTGATAAAATACACTTTAAGACAAAAACCACCATACGAGACAAGGAAGGATATCATACAGTAACTAAAGGATCACTTGGACAAGAGGACATAATCATCATAAGTATCTATGCACCCAATGAAAGAGCTCCAAAATACATACATTTTAACAGAATTGAAAAGACATAGAAGACTCTACGGTAATGGATGTAGACTTTAAAACACCACTTTCAGTGAAAGACAGAGCAACTAGAAAGAAACTCAACAAAGACACAGAAGAACTAAACAATACAATCAACCAATTTGACCTCATAGACATATACAGAGCATTTCAACCAACTGCAGATCAATATGCATTCTTTTCAAGCACACATGGAACATTCTCTAGAATAGACCATATGTTAGACCACAAAGCAAGCTTCAGTAAATTAAAATACATTGAAATACTTCAAAGCATCTCCTTAGATCACAATGCTATAAAATTAGAAATAAACAATAGGAAGATCAAGAGAAGGAAATTGAGTAAAACCCATTCAACATTATTGGGTAACAGAAGGAATAAAAACTGAAATTTAAAAAAAAAAAATCCTTGAATCAAACAAGAATGAAAGCACAACATACCAAAATCTTTGGGACACAGCAAAAGCAGTGCTCGGAGGGCAATTTATAGCAATAAATGGACACATCAAAAAAGTAGAAAGAGCAAAAATCAACATCTCAACCCAACATCTTCAACAATAGAAAAAGAGCAGCAAGGAAACCTATAGTCACCAGAAGAAAAGAAATTTTGAAAAGATTTGAGCAGAGAGAAATGAAGCAGAAAACAAACAATAGAAAGAATCAACAAAACTATTTGGTTCTTTGAAAAGACTAATAAAATTGACAAACCACTGGCAAATTTAACAAAAGAAAAGAAGAATAAGGTTCAAATAACACAGGAAATTAAATGGGCGATGTCACATGAGAACCAACTGAAATTAAAAGAATAATATCAGGATACTATGAAGAATTGTACTGCAACAAATTTGAAAACCTGGAAGAAATGGATGGATTTCTAGAAACACACTACTTGCCTAAACTAACACAGACTGAGGTAGAAAATTTGAACAGACCCATTAAAAAAAGACAAAACTGAACAGGTCGTTTAAAAAAAAAAAAAAAAAAACCTACCAAAAAAATTGAGTCCCCACCCAGACAGCTTCACTGAAGAATTCTCCCCAGCATTCAGAGTAGAACTGACACCAATTCTACTCAAACTATTCAAGAACATAGAAAAGGATGAGATACTCCCAGATTCATTTTATGAAGCTATCATAACCTTGATACCAAAACCAGGCAAAGACACAACTAAAAAGGAAAACTACACACCAGTATCCCTCTTAAAATACAGACACAGAAATCTTCAACAAATCGTAACAAATAGATTACAACAACATGTGAAAAAAAAAATACATCATGACCAAGTGGGATTCATACCAACTATGTGAGGATGATTCAACATTAAACAAATAATCAATGTAATCCATCACATAAGTAAAATAAAGGAAAGAAACACCTGGTAAGATCAATCAATGCATTTGATAAAACCCAACACCCTTTCTGATAAAATTCTCAGAAAAGTAGGAAAAGAAGGAAAATTCTTCAACATAATGAAGGACATATATGCAAAACCAACAGATATTATTCTCAACAAAAACTGAGAGCATGTCCCTTGTGTTTCGGTTACCTAGTGCCACTCTTCTTTTTTTTTTAATTGTGATTTGGGTGAAGATTTACAGAGCAAATTCACTTTCCATACAGCGGTTCACATACACTTTGTCTCATGACATTGACCACAGTTTACCACAATGCAACAGCTCCCGTCCCACTTCCTCCCCATAGTTACCTCTTCCCAGTGTCCATCCCTCCATGCACTCCTGCCCCCTGAGCTGTCTCCCTGTGCATAAGCAGCCCTTCTTTCTCCCATGATTGTCTCTCCAAGGAGAGTATCTATCTGAGGTAAATGGTCAACTCATATGCCTGTCTTTCATTTGGCTGGAAACCACAGGTGTGGGTTCAATTCCAGACCTGAAGGGCAGTTAGGGACCATAGTCTCCGTGGTTCCACCAGGCTCTATCAGACCAGCAAATGTGGTCCCCCCCCCTTTTTTTTTCTGCAAATGATTTTGAGTTTTGTTCCACATTGTTCTCCCTCTCTATCAAGGATCTCCTACA
>NW_006922061.1:319183-319675 GCF_000298275.1 Orycteropus afer afer | reverse complement strand
TTTGTAGTTGTCCTCACTTCCCAGTTGATGTCTCTGGTTCCCTGTTTACAATCTTGTAAGCTCATTTTACTTTGAATATGTCCATAGCTGTGTTGATTTCTGGGTTATGTCATCTTGTGTATTAATGGTCAGTTGTTATTTGCTATTTTTAGTTCTCTGTTCAAAGGACTCCCTTTAGCATGTCTTAAAAAGTTGTTCTGGTTTTAACAAATTCCCTTAGTTTCTGCTTCTGTAGAAATCTCCTAATTTCACCATCATGTTTGAGGGACAGTTTTGCCGGGTATATAATTCTTGGTTGAAAATTTTCCTCTTTCAGGGTTTCATATATACCATCCCATTGCCTTCTCGCTTGCATGGTTTCTGCTGAGAAATCAGAGCTTATTCTTACTGGCTGCATTTTGTAGGTAACTTTTTGTTTTTCCTTTGCTGCTTTCAGGATTCTGTCTTTGTCTTTGGTTTTGATGAGTTTGATGATGATGTGTCTTGGTGATT
>NW_006922061.1:314061-315399 GCF_000298275.1 Orycteropus afer afer | reverse complement strand
TTTACTGGTTTTGCTTCTCTAGAGAACCCAGTCTAACACATTTGGTACTGAGAGTGGTTCTAGAGAGACAAAATCATAAGGATGGGCTTCCTAAATTGGTTCTCCAACTTGATTGATTGTAAAGGCACTGGTGACCCTGCCTCTGTTAGTAAAGAGGGCCCTGCTGGTCTGTGGAATGAGGTGGCAACATTAATATGCAAAATAGCACCACCAATAGTTCAAGTACTTTGGAAAAGTGAGGCTCTGGGTGATAGCGTATTTGATATTTTTCTGCAATTTTGTCAGAATGAGGAGTATAGGGAAGCTGGTTGGCTGATCCTAGCTACGCTGGATAAATTGGTGGGAGAGCGAGATGGGCTCAAAGCTGCTGAGTCTCGGCTTAAGCGCCGCATGGATGATCTTAAGGCCTCCAGCTGTGCTCTGAAAGAAAGGCTTATTGCTTCTAGTAACAGAGCTGATATTGCCAAAAACCAAACCCAGAGTCTTGTTGTAATGGTGGCTGAATTAAAACACCAATTAAATTACCAACCCAGAATGATGTCTGAAGTTAAAGTGAGAGCATTGATTGGGAAAAAAATGGGATCCTGAAACCTAGAATGGGGACATATGGACAGATAATCAGGAAGATCAGGATATGGAACCTGTAAATTCTGTTGAATACCTCTCATCTGAAGGAATTACTGTAAAACCATTATCCCCTCCACCTCAGTTTGATGGGATTAACCCAACTGTTCCTGCTGGGTGATTGCCCAAGGCAGAGGCCATGGAAGACATTGCTGAATGTTCTCAGCAACTGCCCCAACCACCCATTGTTGCTCCTAGACCTATAACTGAAATTAAGTCCAAGTGAGCCCCAAAAGGTGAAATAGAAAGTGTGACTGAGGAGGTGGTATGCTACACCCAAAAATAACTACTTGATTTTGCTAACATGTACAGACAGAAACCTGGAGAGAATATGTATGGGAATGGCTACTGAGGGTGTGGGATAATGGTGCAAGGAATGTAACATTGGATCGGTCTGAGTTTATTGATTTAGGCCCACTAAGTATGGATTCTTCATTCAGTGTTTCAGCTCGAGAGGTTAGGAAAGGATCTAATAGTTTATTTGATTGGCTTACTGAGGCATAGATTATGTGGTGGCTTACCGTGAGTTAAGTTGAAGTATCAGACCTGCCTTGGTTTAATGTAGAAGAAGGTATCCAGAGGCTTAGGGAAATTGGCCTGTTAGAATGGATTTATCAGATTAGACCCCTAGAGCCAGAAATGGAGTCCAGAAGACATGCCTTTCACCAGTACAGTAAGGAATAAATTTGTGAAAGGAGTCCCAGCATCCTTGAA
>NW_006922061.1:290323-313606 GCF_000298275.1 Orycteropus afer afer | reverse complement strand
TTTCTCCCAGCCTTCCCCAAAGGGATCTGAGGCCTTTTACAAGAGTGACTGTTCATTGGGGAAAAGGAAATAATCAGACTTTTTGGGGATTACTGGACAGTGGCTCTGAACTGACACTAATTCCAGGAGACTCAAAGTGTCATTGTGGCTCACCAGTCAGAGTGGGGGCATATGGAAGTCAAGTTATTGATGGAGTCTTACCTAAGGTGCATCTCACAGTGGGTCCCCAAACTCATCCTGTAGTGATTTCCCCAGTTCCAGAATGCATAATTGGAATAGATATACTCAACAATTTGCAGAATTTTCACATTGCGTCCCTGACATGTGAGTAAGGGCTATTATGGTAGAAAAGCCAAGTGGAAGCCATTAGAACTGGCTCTACCTACAAAAATAGTAAATGAAAAGCAATACCACATCCCTGGAGGGGTTGCTGAGATTACTACCACCATCAAGGACTTGAAGGATGCAGGGGTGGTGATTCCCACAACATCCCCATTTAATTCACCTATTTGGCCTGTGCAAAAAACAGATGGATCTTGGAAAATGACAGTAGATTATCGTAAGCGTAATCAAGTGGTGACTCCAATTGCAGCTGCTATTCCTGATGTGGTTTCATTGCTTAAGCATATTAGTACATCTCCTGGTATTTCATATGCCTTTTTCTTGATACCAATTTCAAAAGACCCTCAGAAGCAGTTTGCCTTCAGCTGGCAAGGCCAACAGTATACTTTCACAGTGCTTCTTCAGGGGTATATCAGCTCCCCAGCACTATGTCACAATTTAGTCTGTAGGGATTGTGATCACCTTTCCCTTCCACAAGACATCACACTGGTCCATTATATTGATGACAGCATGCTGATTGGACCTAGTAAGGAAGAAGTATTGATGACTCTAGACTTATTGGTGAGACATTTGTGTGTTAGAGGCTGGGAAATTAACCCAACAAAAATTCAGGCACCTTCCACCACAGTAAAATTTCTAGGGGTCCAATGGTGTGGGACATGTTAAGATATTCCTACTAAAGTGAAGGATAAGTTATTGTATTTGGCTTCCCCCTAAACTAAAAAGGAGGCACAGTGTCTGGTGGGCCTCTTTGGATTTTGGAGGCAACATATCCCTCATTTGGGTGTGTTGTTTTGCCCTATTTAACAAGTGACTTGGAAAGCTGCTAGTTTTGAGTGGGGCCCAGAAAAAGAGAAGGCTCTGTAACAGGTTCAGGATGCCATGCAGGCTGCTCTGCCACTTGGGCCATATGATTCAGCTGATCTAATGGTGTTTGAGGTGTCTGTAGTAGATAGAGATGCTGTTTGGAGTCTTTGGCACATCCCTATTGGTAAATTACAACGCAGACCCTTGGGATTTTGGAGCAAAGTCCTGCCATCCTTTGCAGATTACTCCTCTCCTTTTGAGAAACAGCTTTTAGCTTGTTACTGGGCTTTAGTAGAGACTGAACGCCTAACCATGGGCCACCAAGTCACCATGAGGCCTGAGCTGCCCCTCATGAACTGGGTGTTGTCTGACCCACAGAGTCATAAAGTTGGATGTGCACAGCAGCACTCCGTCAATAAATGGAAGTGGTATATCAGAGATCAGGCTTGAGCAGGACCTGAAGGCACAAGTAAGTTGCATGAAAAAGTGGCCCAAATGTCTGTGGTCTCCAATCCACTCACATTACCTTCCCTCTCCCACTCTGCACCTATGGCTTCATGGGCAGTTCCTTATGATCGGTTGACTGAGGAAGAGAAAACTTGTGCCTGGTTTACAGATGGCTCTATGTAATATGCAGGCACCACTCGAAAGTGGACAGCAGTAGCACTGCAGCCCCTTTCTGGGAATTTGTTGAAGGACAGTGGCGAAAGGAAATCCTCCCAATGGGCAGAACTTTGAGCCGTGCATATGGCTGTTCACTTTACGTACAAGAAATGGCCAGATGTGCGATTGTATATGAATTCATGGGCTATGGCTAATGGCTTGGCTGGATAGTCTGGGACTTGGAAGGAGCATGATTGGAAAATTGGTGACAAGGATGTATGGGGAAGAGGTATGTGGATAGATCTCTCTGACTGGGCCAAAGGAGTAAAGGTATTTGTGTCTCATGTGAATACCTAACAAAAGGTGACCTCGGCACAGGAGGACTTTAACAATCATGTGGATAGGATGACATGTTCAGTGGAAACCAGCCATCCTTTTTTCCCAGCTACTCCTGTCATTGCTCAATGGGCTCGTGAACAAAGTGGCCATGGTGGTAGGGATGGAGGTTATGCATGGGCTCAGCAACATGGACTTCCACTTACCAAGACTGATTTGGCTACCACCACTGCTTAGCACCCAATCTGCCAGCAGCAGAGACCAACATTGAGTCTGCGATATGGAGTATTTCCTTGGGGTGATTAGCCAGCAACGTGGTGGCAGGTTGATTAAATTGGACCACTTCCATCATGGAAAGGACAGTGTTTTGTTCTTACTAGAATAGATACTTATTCTGGATATGGATTTGCCTTCATTGCAAACAATGCTTCTGCCAAAACTACCATCCATGGACTTACCGAATGCCTTATCCACCATCATGGTATCCCACACAGCATTGCTTCAGATCGAGGGACTCACTTCACAGCAAATGAAGTGCAGCAATGGGCCCATGCTCGTGGAATTCACTGGTCTACTGAAAACACAATTACGGTGCCAAGCAGGTGGCAATACCTTGAAAGGTTGAGGCAATGTTCTCCAGGAAGCTGTGTATGCTCTAAACCAGCATCCAGTATATGGTGCTCTTTCTCCAATAGCCAGGATTCATGGGTGCGGGAACGAAGGGGTGGAAACAGGAGTGGTACCACTGCCTAGTACCCCTAGTGACCACTCAAAAAATTTTTGCTTGCTGTCCCTGCTACCCTATGCTCTGCAGGTCTGGAGATCTTAGTCCTAAAGGCAGGAACACTCCCACCTGGAGACACAATACTGATTGCATCGAACTGGAAATTAAGAATTCCACCCTGCCATTTTGGCTTCCTCATGCCTCTGGATCAACAGACAAAGAAGGGCATTACTGTACTATCTGGTGTGATAGATCCTGATTACCAAGGGGAAATTGGATTGACTTTATATAATAGAGGTAAAAAAGAATATGTCTGGAATACAGGAGATTCTTTAGGGTATCTCTTAATAATACCATACCCTGTGATTAAAGTCAATGGAAAATTACAGCAGCCCAATTCTGATATGACTGCTGATGGCCCAGACCCTTCAGGAATGAAGGTTTGGGTTACCACACCAGGCAAAGAACCACAACCAGCTGAGGTGCTTGCTGAGAGCAAGGGTAATACAGAATGGGTGGTGGAAGAAGGTAGTACTGAATATTAGCTACGACCATGTGACCGGTGGTAGAAATGAAGACTGTGATTGTTATATTTCTTTATATTATATGTACATAAAGTATTTTTGTTTCCTTCTGTTATGAACTGTGAAATGTAAATAAGGTTAATGTGTTTTGGTTGTACGTGTGTTAGTGTATCATGTTACATGCAAATATGACTTTATAATTGTCCTTATTTAGAGATTATATATGGTTAAGAAGATGTATACAAGTGCCAAGTTGACAAGGGGTGGACTGTGATAGTTGGAGCTGTGTGTCAACTTGGCTGGGCCATAATTCTGTGTGGTTTAAGCAATGGTGATGTGAGTTGTTCTAATGATGGAATCAGATGTATATGTTTTGAGCAGCCAATCCATTGAAAGGGAGTTTCCCTAGGGGTGAGGCCTGCTTCCAGTGTATTTGTGGACATCGTGGGAAAAGAGACACTCTTCTGTGGATCGGGATTCTGTTGTGCTGCCTACAACTGTCCATGAGCGAACAATCCACCATTCGGCCTAGAGATCTTGGATTTGTCATTCGTTGGAATCAACAGCCAGTATACTGCCTGCCAACCTTGAGCTTGTCAGCCCCTACAGGAGCACGAGTCAGGAAAAGCCTCCAGCTTGACATTTAATCCAAAAACTTTGGACTTGCCAGCTTCTATAAATGTGTGACTCATTTCCCTAAGATAAATTTCTCTCTCTTTTTTTCTCTCTCTCTATAAGCTTTACTGGTTTTGCCTCCAGTGTAATACATGTACTGTTTGCAGTAGATACCAAAAAGATAAAATACTTGGAAGTAAATCTTACCAGGTACACAAAAGACCTATACAAAGAAAACAATACTATAAGAGAGCTACATAAATGGAAGAATGTACCATGTTCATGGATAGGAAGCCTGAACATTGTGGATGTCAATACTACCCAAAACAATCTATACATTTAATGTAATCCTGATCCAGATTCCATGATCATTCTTCAAGGACATGGAAAAACCAATCACTAATTTTACATGGAAAGGAAGGAAACCTTGGATAAGAAAAGCACTACTGAAGAAGAATAAAGTAGGAGGTCTCACACTCCTTGATCTAAAAACCTATTGTATAGCCATAGTTGTTGTTATGTGCCATAGAGTTATCTCTGACTCATAGCAACCCCTCCTTGGGTTTCTGAGGCAGTATCTCTATAGAAGCAGATTACCCAATCTTCCTTCTGATAAGTGGTTGGTGGGTTTGAACCACCAACCTTCTTGTTAGTAGTCAAGTGCCTTAGGCACTATGCCACCAGAGCTCCTAGAGCCATAGGACTCAAAAAAAAAAAAAAAAAGCCTGGTATTGGTACAGTGACAGACACATAAACCAATGGAATTGAATTGAACCCAGAAATAGATCCATCAACCTGTGGCCAGCAGATCTTTGGCAAAGGGCCAAAATCCATTAAAAGGGGATGAAATAATCTTTTTAACAAGTGGTTCCGGCAAAACTGGATACCCAGAAAATGAAAACAGATTTGTACCTCACACCATACACAAAAACTCAAAATGGATCAAAGACTTAAACGTAAAACCTAAAACTAAAAAGTTCCTCAAAGAAAAAATAGGAGCAAACTTAGGGACCCTAATATATGCCATAAATAGACTATCAAATATAGCTAAAAACGCACAAAAAGCAGAAGATAAATTAGATGACTGGGACCTTCTAAAAATTAAATTCTTATGTACATCAAAAGACTTTCCCAAAAGAGTAAGAAGAGAACCTACAGGTTGGCAAAAAATAGTCAACAATGAAATGTCTGACAGGGGTTTATCTCTAAAGTTTATGGAAAACTCCAACACCTCAACATCAAAAAGGCAAACAGTCCAATTAAAAAATGGGCAGAAGACATGAGCAGACACTTCACCAAAGAAGACATTCAGACAGCCAACAAATACATGAAGAAATACTCGTTATCATTAGCCATTATAAAGAGATGCAATGAGATGCACAGCAATGAGATATCTCATGACAGAAATAATAGCAAAGTTCAACAAGACAGAAAATAACAAATGCTGAAGAAGGTATGGGGGGATTAAGACTCATACACTTCCAGTGGGACTGTCAAATGATACAAGCACTTTGGAAAAAGATATACCATAAACCAAAACCAAACTCACTGCCATCAAGTTGGATCTGACTCATAACAACCCCTCCTTGGGTTTCTGAGGCAATATCACTACAGAAGTAGATTGTACAATCTTCCTTCTGAGGAGTGGCCAGTGGGTTTGAACCACTAGCTTCTGGTTAGCAGTCAAATGCCTTAGGCACTTACACCACCAGAGCTCCTGTGGAAGACAGTATAGTGGTTCCTTAAAAATTTGGAAATAGAAATACCTTTTGATCCAGCAATCCCATTACTAGATATGTATCCTAAAGAAGTGAGAACTGGGACACGAACAGATATATGCACACCCATGTTCATCACAGCACTATTCAGAAGATCAAAGATGGAAACAACCTATGTGCCCATGAATGGAAAACCAAACCATGGTATATACCACAATGGAATATAGTGCAGCACTAAAGAATAATGAAGAATCCAAGAAACACCTCATAACATGGATGAATTTGGAGTACATTATGCTGAGTGAAATAAGTCAATCACAGAAGGATAGATATTGTATGTGCCCACAAGGAAAGATTTACACATGGAAGGAAACTTAATTGGTTACCAGGGATGGGAAGGGAGGGAAGGGAACATTGCTAGATAGGTAAGAGACAAGTAGTGATTTGAGTGAAAGGAAAAGGCAGTATACCAAAAGCAAGTGGCCAACACAATAATACTAAGGAAAACGAAGACAGGGAGAGATCCTCAAGAGGTGCAGACAACAAAGAGAAATATCTTACATATACAATACAGCATCATCAGTAATAACAAACAATCTATGGATGAATATACATAGGTAGACAGGCTAAATTATCAGTTATGGGTAGGCAAAAGGGAATACAGCCATGACCATATATAAGTTTGGCAAATGATATTTCTATGTACATATTTATATTTGCTATGCCACTCCTCGGAAGGAAGATGGGGGAATCTACTTCTGTAGTGATACTGCCTCGGAAACCCAAGGAGGGGTCGCTATGAGTTGGGTCTGACTCGACGGCGCAACAACAACAACAAATGATGTTATTAGGTGCTGTCAGGTCATCTCCAACTCTTAGCTACCCTATGTACAGCAGAACAAAACACTGCCCAGTCCTGCTCCGGCCTCACGATCCTTGCTATACCTGAACCCATCGTTGCAGCCACTGCGTCTGTCCATCTTGTTGAAGGCCTTCCCCTTCTCTATTGACCCTGCACTTTACCAAGCATTATATCCTTCTCCAGGGAAGATTCCTTCTGACAACATGACTAAGTTGAGGTGAGACCACGTAGGTGAGATGAAGCCTGGCTGGCCATTCTCACTTCCAAGGAGCATTCTGGCTGCACTTCCTCCAGGACAGATTTGTTAGTCCTTTTAACAGACATTGATACTCTTAGCATTCTGCTCCAACACCACAAATCAAAAGCATCAACTCTCTTTGGTCTTCCTTGTTCATTGTCCAGCTCTCTCTTGCATAAAAGGCGATTGAAAATAGCATGGCTTGGGTTAGGCACACCTTAGTCTTCAAGGAGATATCTTTTCACGTCATCACTTGAAAGAGGTCTTTTGCAGCAGATTTGCTCAATGTACTATGTCGTCTGATGTCTTGACTGTTCCTTTCATTGGTGTTGATTGTAGAACCAAGTAATATGAAATCCTTGACAACTTCAGTCTTTTCTCCATTTATCATGAAGCTGTTTATTGGACCAATTGAGGATTTTTGTTTTCTTTATGTTGAGATGTAATCCATACTGCAGACTGTAGTCTTTAATCTTCATCAGTAAGAACTTCAAGTCATCCTCACTTTCAGCAAGCACAATTATTTGCTTGTCATCTGCTTATCACAGGTTGTTAATGAGTCTTCCTTCAATCCTGATGCCATATTCTTCTTCATATAATCCAGCTTCTTGGATTATTTGCTCAGCATCCAATTTGAATAAGTATACAAAGATACAACCTTGACACACTCCCTTCTTGATCTTGAACCATGGAGTATCCCCTTGTTCTGTTTGAACAACAGCCTCCTGCTCTATGTACAGATTCCTAATGAGTACAATCAAGTGTTCTGGAATTCCCATTTTTCTCAATGTTATCCATAATTTGTTATGATCCCCACAATGGAATGCTTTTGCATAGTCAGTAAACATAGTTACATCCTTCTGGTATTCTTTGCTTTCAGCTAAGATCCATCTGACACAGCAATGATATCCCTTGTTCCATGTCCTCTTCTGAATCCAGTTTGCATTTCTGGAAGTTCTCTGTCAATATACTGCTGCAACCGTTTTTGAATTATTTTAAGTAAGGTTTTACTTGCATGTGATATTTATGATATTGTTCAATAATTTCCACATTCTGTGTGATCACTTTTCTTTGGAATGGGTCCAAATATGGATCTCTTCCAGTCAGTGGCCAGGTAGCTGTCTTCCAAATATATTAGCTATTTGAATGCTATATATTTGCTATAAGAATGTCCATCTCCGTATATACATATAATAGTGCTAACAGGGGCAAAGTTAAGGTAACTTCTTAGACACAGCCAACCACCTTGAGGGAGTGAGTTGCTGGGCCAGTGGGCTCAATATCATGGTTGCAGGATACAACAAGCCCAGTTGGCATAACATACTACACAAAAACATTGTTCTACATCCTAATTTGGTAAGTAGTAACTTAAAGCTTAAAAACTTGTGAGCAGCCAATTAAGATGCAACAATTGGTCTCTGTCTGGATCAAAGAAGAAGGAAGAAAAAGATTCATGGTATTCTGGTTTCCTAGTGCCACTCTGTCAAGAATATACCACAAATGGAATGGCTGTAACAAACAGGAGTTTATTCGCTTACAGTTTGGAGGCTGTAAGTCCAAGGTCAAAATGCCAGGTTCTAGGGGCTGGGTGAAAGCTCCTCAACCTTGGGGTCCACCTCTGCCTCCTTCTTCTGGCCCACTGGAGCTAGAGGCTTTTCTTCACTCAGATAGCTGCTGGCTGCTGAGGCTGACAAGCCCAAGGTTGACAAGTAAAAAGGCACAGACCCAATATTACCAAACCACATGACAGGCCATTAATTTAAGTCTATTGTAAGTCCCAAGGTCGGCAGAGCAAGACAAGCTGCTACACTGTGACACGGCTACATGCAGGGTCCAAGCGTGCCATAAGCTAGAGACTATCCCCAAGGCTTCTCTTTATATATAGGAAGCAGACTACATCCCAAAGGCAGCTACTCAGCTGCTTATGGTAGCTCCCACCATGGAGTTGATTGCCAGTCTCATCTTGGGGAATAACTACTACCAGCTCCCCAGCCACTCAACTAGGCCCAGCCAAGTTGACATACAAATTTAAGTACCACAATTCCACCCCTTGTCAACTTGGCACTATACAGACCTTCATTGGGTGGCATCTATACAGATCTCTCTCACTAGGTGGCTCCAGTCCCCTAGTTCCTCTAAATGGCAACCTCACCCCCTTGGCCTGGTGGGCCCTGTTCCTCTCCCTCTTGGGATGGCAGCCCTGCCCCCTCACTCTTGGGCAGCAGCCATGGTTCCATCCCTCTAGCACACATGAATGAGTAGCCCCACACTCCAGAACCAGGTTGGTACTTGCCTGCTAACCAGACGGCTGGCGGTTCAAACCCACCAGCCACTCCTCGGAAGGAAGGTTGGGCAATCCTACTTCCGTAGTGACACTGCCTCGGAAACCCAAGGAGGGGTTGCTATGAGTCAGGTGTGACTCGATAGCACATAACAACAACAACAACAACAGGGAGCTATGATGGTTCCACCCCCAAAGGCCATGGTCCTACCCTTTGAGGCTGAGGCAGCTCTGCTTCCCATTTCCTTAGTGTCTCCACTTCTGCCTATTAATGCCCAAGGGCAACACACTCCTCAGGAAATCTTTCTGCCTAAAGGACACTTAGCTGTGTTGCTCCATGGGCCAGCCAACCTGCTACTCCATTTTATGCTGGTCTCTTCACCAATTAATGCCTGAAGGCAGCCCACTCCACCAAGAAGCCACCTACCCAATGGCACCCGACTTTCTCCTCCGTGGGCTGGTAAGTCTGTTGATGTTTAATGCTGGTCTCTGGGCTCTACTACTATCATCTTTCATGCTGGTCTCTCTGCTGGTATCTCTCTGCCAGTCTCTTGGGTCTGCTCCTGCTGTCTCTCATGCTGTATGCCGGGGTCCTTCTGCCAGGGTCTTGGGTCAAGGGTGCACTCCATTCCTGTTTCCACATTTTAGGAATCTGTCAGAGCAGCACCCACTCCCAGTACCATATTCTGTTCTGGTTTCCTAGTGCTGCTCTGACAAGAATATACCACCAATGGGATATTGGGGGGCCTTAACAAATGAGTTTATTATCTTCCAGTTTGGAGGCTTTAAGTGCAAGTTCAAAGAGCCATGCTCTAGGGGCTGGGTGAAAGCCCCTCAACCTTGGGCTTCAGCTCTGCCTCCTGCTCCCTGCCCACTGGAGCTAGAGGCTTTTCTTCACTCAGACAGCTGCTGGCTGCTGAGGCTGACAAGTCCAAGGTTGACAAAAAGGCACAGTCCCGTTGTTACCAAACCACACAGCAGGCCGGCCTATTAATTTAAGTCCGTTATAAGTCCCGAGGTCAGCAGAGCATGACAGACTGCTGCACTACAACACAGCTACATTCAGGGTCCAAGCATGCCATAAACTAGAGACTATCCCCAAGGCTTCTCCTTATATATAGGAAGCAGACCACATCCCAAAGGCAGCTACTCAGCTGCTTGTGGTAGCTCCACCATGGAGTTGATTGCCAGTCTCATCATGGGGAATAACTACTACCAGCTGCCTAGCCACTCAACCAGGCCCAGCCAAGTTGACACACAAATTTAACTACCACGCATGGAAACAATTAGTTCAAGGGACTAATGGACCATATACACCTCAGCCTACATGACTCTGAGACCAGAACTGGATGGTGCCCAGGTACCGCTGTCAACCACTCAGAAAGGGAAAAAGAAAAAAGGAGATCCTGGATAGAGTGGGAGAAAAATGTGGAACAAAAGTCAAAATCATAAAAGAAAAACAACAACAACAACAACAACAAAAGCAGGCTTACTGGCCTGATAGAGACTGGTGAAACCCCCAAGACTATTGACCCTAGTCACTCTTTGGGTCTGGAATTGAACTGACTCCCATGCTTTCCAGCTAAAAAGTAGACAGGCCTACAAGGTGAACAATTACACCAGGCAGGAACACTCCTTAGAACAATCAACCTTGGGAGACCAGAAGGGCAACATTTGTATAAGGAGATAGCTCAGAGGGCAGGAATGCATAGGAAAGAATGACAGGGAAAAGGTAACCATAGGGAGGAAGTGAGAAGAGAGCTGTTACATTATGGGGATTGTAATCAATGTCATGAAACAAAATGTGTATGAATTGTTGAATGGAAAATGAATTTTCTCTGTGAATCTTCCCCAAAACCACAATTTTAAAAAACAGTCCCAAATATCATCTCAATCATTGAAATCAAATATGAGACTTTGGGTATGATCCATCCTGGGTCAAATTTCCTCTCCATCTCAACCTGTGAAACAGAAAATCAAATTATTTGCTTCCAAAACACAATGGTGGGACAAGCATAGGGTGATACTTTAGACATTCCTATTCCAAAAGAGAAAAAAATGGAAGTAAGAAAGAAGTCACCAATCCCAGGCAATATTGAAATAGAGCAGGATAAATTCCATTAGGCTTTAGGGCCTGTGAATAATCCGCTATTGCCTGAGGTTTTGCCCTATGGGCCTGCTCACTCTCCTCAGGTCCTGCACCTTGCCACTCTCAGCTCATGACTTTACTCCTCTCCCTCTCCACTCGAAGATAACCTCAAAATCATCCTTCCTTTTTCTTGAAGCTTAGCATGTATTTGCAGCTGAGTATCTGTATCAGTCCATTTCTTGCCTTTAGAATTTTGAAAATTGAACAGTCCTCTTTCACTTTGTCCTGTCTCTATTTCCTTCAGTCAAAGCTGGCCGTGTTTCTGCTGATAGAACATTCTGAAAAAACCTCATGGGTCTCCTGTGTATGTCATGGGTTCTGTACCATTAGATAAGAGTTTTCTCCACAGATCTGTTCTGAATAACTCTATCTCTATTCCTGGCTTCTGTTGAGATTGTTGATTGGATCCATGAGTCACACACCTAATCTTTTATGCAAAAGATTGGCCTTCTCTGTGGAGCCTACTTTGCCTAATTTTATGATTTTTGGAATCGGGATAGACCAAAAATTTCCCAAATCATCAAATGGTGGTTCCTTTTTCCATGGCAGTTTCTTCTTCAATTTCTCTTTCCTCACACATTTTCTTATAAACAAGGAGAAACTATACTACCCTTTGAAGATTTTGCTTAGAAATCTCCTCACCAAATAATTGAAGTTCACTACTTACAAGTTCTGCTTTTCACATAACTGTTAGGACAAAATTCAGCCAATTTTCTGACACTGTCTAACAAAGATTGCTTTCCTCCAATTTCCAATAACATGTTTCTCATTTCCTCCTGAGCCCTCACTGGCAAAGTCTTTAACACCCATATTTCTACCAACATTCTTTTTAAAACAGTCTAGGCCTTTTCTGTCATGCATCTCAAAACTCTCCCAGCCTCTAATCATTGCCCAATTCCAAAGCCACTTTGACGTTTTTAGGTATTTGTTACCCCACTTTCTGGTACCAAAATTTGTATTAGTTTCCTGTGGCTGCTGTAAAAAAATTTAGTATCTCAAACCAACAAAAATCTATTCTTTCACAATTCTAGAGACCAGAAGTCCTGATTTGGCAGGGCCACATTACCTCCTTAGACTCTAGGGGAGAATCTTTCCTTTGCATATTCCAGCTTCTGGTGGCTGGTGGCACTCATTGACTTGAGGCCACATCTCTCTGTCCTATCTTCACATTGCCTTCTAGTCTTTGGTATATCTCTCTTTTCTTTGTGTCTATCTCAAAACTTCCCTTTCTGCTTCTCTCTTATAAGGACACTTGTCATTGGATTTAGGGCCCACTGGATAATCCAGGATAATCTCCTCATCTCGTGATGTTTAAGTTAATTGCATTCTGCAAATAACTTTTTTCAAATAAGGTCATATTCAGCGATTCCAGGTATTAGGAGGTGGTGGTATCTTTTCAGGGACCACCATTCAACCCACTATAGGGGGTGAGGGGATTTTTCAGATCCACAGAGCTCACCTTTATTTTGGGCTGAATTATGGTCCCTAAAAAAGATACACCCATGACACCTGGCCTTGTCCCTCACCATATAGAAAAGGAAGCAGAAGTGGTGGGACTTCTGAGGCCCATACAGCTGGTTAGCTTCTTGAACTTGTCATGTGTTTTTCTTTCCTTTCTTTTCCAGGGACGCTTGTGCCCATGATGGTTCCCTCTCTTCCATTCACTTTGAGGTTTGTTCTCTATTTGTTTAATGAATAAGGGGCTATTCTGAGTGCTCTGGGTCCTGAGAACTGGACTCAGTTTGTCTTTGTCCCTACTTTTCTTCCGAATACTCCCTTAGCCCTGCCAATATTAAAGTATGAATGGTACCCTTGGCTTCTCTGCACACCCCACCAACCTACACTTCCCAAGTCCTCAAGTCCTTAGCCTCAGCTGTCTCCCTGTACCAGCCACCTCAGTGCAATGCTCCCAGTTCATTGTTAATACCGGTGCTGGGCAAGAGATTGTCTTTTTGACATTTCTGTTTATTGTGGCATTCATGAGGTGTGAGTGAGATTCCAGATGGTTTGCATCTTAAACTTGCCAAATGTTTCTAAATAATGTATATTTAGCCATTAAGTATATTTTCTGGATAATAACTATCTCTGAGTGGGTTTAGAAGCCAAATGATTAACCATGTGGACAACCCAGGTACTGAGATGATTTTATTGAGGAGGATATCCATCTAGTGTTGACTCAAAGGATTCCTTACTTAGAACCTTTACAGTGTACTGACCTCCCAGCAGTGCAGTGGACAAGAGTGAGTGTGCGTGTAGACTGAGCCTTCAGTAAGAGTGTCGTGTGTAGAGAAAGGGACTGTCAATGCCAGAGCCTGGGAACTATGGGCCTTGCTCTTCAGCCTGGGTTTCCTCCCTGTAGAAGGGTAGATCATAGAGCCTGTTTATGGCCTTAGAAGTGGCTGAGATGATGCATACCAGGCACATAGGACAGAGTTCCCATCAGCTCTTGTTCATCTACCTCTATAGTTATTCTTAGGCTAACCACCAGTGCTGGTTTTGGTCCAGTGAGCACTGGGGTTCATTTTCTGTGCTGATGACAAATTACCACAAATTTTGCAGCTTAAAATTATGGAAATGTATTATCCTACAGTTTCTGTGGGTCAAGTATCCAGCATGGCTTAGCTGGGTCCAAGGCTGAAATGAAAGTGTCACTTGGGCTGAGTTCTTGTCTGAGGTTCACCTGGGGCCTGTGGTTGACAGGATTCAGCTTCTTGCAGCTATAGGGCTGAGGTCCCTGCTTCCTGCTGGCTGTTAGCTGGCAACCACGCTCAGTTCGTAGAGGTCACTTGCATTCCTTGCCGTGTGAACCCCTCCTTCTCTGAGCCAGCAGTGGCAGGTCACTTCTCATGCTTCAAATCTCTGATTTTCTCTTCCAGCCAGAGAAAATTCTGCATTTAAAGGCCCTTCCAGATTATCTTTGATCTGGGGCTTTAATTACATCTGCATAGCCCCTTTAAAGTAACACCCACTTGAGTATTTGTTTGAATCACTGGGAGAAGGTATATGTACACCAAGGACAGGAATCTAGGACATCTTAGAATCTGCCTCTCTGCATTCCTACCATCCAGGAAAGCCCTCACTCCTCACCCAACCATGAAGCCTGAGCCAGTTGCTACTGGAATCTGTCTCTACTGCTCTGCGTGAGGGGCCTTGTGGAAGTCACTTGCCTTCTCAGAGCATCGATTTCTGCATCTGTAATGTGAAGGTATTGATGCTTCCCATGTGCAGTTCTGACGGCCCAACATCACAAGGAAGCAAAGCCCCTGGCTTAGGACCTGGCACACACTGCCCAAAAGATGGGTGTTACCACCTCTCTCCATTCTCTTCTTCTGCCCTCAGTGTTCTCTTCTGTTCTAGGAGGTCAGGAGATGATCTGGGAAGGTGCCTTGTAAACTGCCATGCCTGTTGCAGGAGCCCAGTTGCACTGAGGGAATGAGAGGGGGTCTGGATGGACTCCCCTTTTCTACCTCATTGTACTGAAGGGAGAAGAGACTGGCCAGGATGAAAAGAGCAAATTAAGCCCATCTGTGCACGGGCTGCTGCAGCAGAGGAGATGAAACCACCCCTCTGCTGTCTTTGGCCCTGGCTGCTTTTCTGCCTTCTAACTGGGACTAGTGCTGGTGTTCTTAGCTGACCAACCACAGGTGACATGGACCAGGACCTGCAGGGCTGGGGCAGCTCTGAGGATAGTGAGAGGGCACCGCCCAGACACGTGGCCACAGCAACTGTGAGGAGTGTGGGGAGGGGCTGCTCTGCTCCATTGACTACAGTTAGAAAGGCCGGGGTGGATAAACAGCCCCACCCACGGAAACACTGTGATGTGTTCCACATGTTCAGCATGGTTTTAATTTGATGGTTGTATCGTGGTGACTGGTGTTTACAGCAGCAGAGTCACAGGCAGAGACGGAGGAGGTCATTGTGGGCAGACTTCGTGCCCGGCATCCTGGTGCACTGTTGTTCAGGACTTGGAGCACTGCCAGCTTGCCAGTGGCCAGGGCAGAACTGGGCATATACAGGAGGGACTTTGCACCCCTCCTGGCACCCTTTCCTGTGCATATCTCTTTGGATCAGCCAGTGACAGCCAGACTGAGGAGTGGGTTAGAGCAAGACCCTGAGGGTGGAGTCATGCTGGAGAGTTCAGGCCAGGCCTACCTGGGGCCTACTGCCTCAGACTGCACCATAATCAGATCCAAGGCACTGCAATCTGTCCTATTTGCAGAGAGTGGGTGGTCACCTGCCCTGTGCCCCCTGCACAGTGCCTGGTATCAGTAATGGTGGCTTGCCCAGGGTTCTGTGGGAGAACCCCCCACCTGCTATCTGACTGGAGGCTCATAGGCCAGTGACCTGGATGACCCAGATACCTCATCATCATTGAGTTGGGACCAAGATACATGAGAGAGACAGGTATCCCAGTGCAGGTGTGTGTTTCCCAGGAGAGAACTGAGCCCAGCCCAGCACCCTGGAGCAGAAGGACTCTCCCTGTGTCTTTTTCATTTCCAGGAGAATTTCAGCTCCACAGACCACTGAGCCTTTGTGTGACACAAGTGGTGAACTCCCTGCCACCAGAGCATTCCAAGGGTCATGGTGATACCCAAGCAGAACTGGGTAGGGGAGCTCAAATCCCATGAAGGGGTGTTGGGACACATGTGGCCTTGCTGCAGGCCTAACAGTGGGAGAATCATGGGCAGGCAAGGGCTATGAGAAAGAGGGGCTTTGGAGAGGGCAGTCAGAGAAGTCCCTACTGCAGCTCTGAAGAGAAGACAGTCTAAGGAGGTTGAGGCGGAGGTCCTGAGCTAGGAGGTGAGGATGGCAGAGGTTGTCTGTCTGCTGGACAACATGGGGGTGACAAGGGCCAGGACAACACTGCAGGTGGGGCTGTCTTTTAACCAGAGGACAAAAGGCAAACCAAAGCAAGCCTGATGGGCCTTAGTTTATGCAATTGATAGAAGACCTAGCAGTGTGTCACAAGCCTAGGAGGCTGGCCAGGCCTCTCTGACCAGCCTGGCCCTGACACTCAGCTCCACATGGTGTCTGGGCTGCAGAGTGTGGGTACTTGAAGTGGCTGAGTGGCTTTTCCTCTACACCAAGACAGGTGGCTCTTGGGGAAGGAGCCTGAGGGCACCCTGGAGGCGGGGAGCTGAGCCACTTAGTGAGGTTTTAGGGCAGACCACAGGTCCCAGGTCTGTGCTGTCTGGCTCAGGCCAGACAGAAAAGAGCACTCAGCTCTCTCCTGCCCTCACAGCTCTCTGCAAGAAATCATGCAGACCAGACAACAGGGAGCAAGAAAGGAAAAGAGCAGTAAGGCCCCTGCAGACAGTGAGTTCCCAGCAAGTGCCAATGGGAGCACCTGCTTTGCCAGGACTTTGGAGGCCCAGAAATGATGGGGCTTCAGGGATTGCAAGCAGGTGAGGCTGGCTGTGGGACATGAGCTGCCCATACTTTAGTAGCCTTAACCTCTCCTCCTTGCCAAGGGCCATGTCTGCTAGCCTTGGGTTGCAGGGGATTGCTGAGGTGGGATGATGTTTGGCTGGGAAGGTGTGTCTGGCACATGCAGGTGAGCTGCCTTTCCAGGCCAGTCCAGAGCCCGTGAGTCCAGGACCACCTGCCTGCCTCCTCACCTCCTTCCTAGCCCCAAGTCTCTGAAATAAACTGTCTGTTGAGCTGGAAAGAAGAAATAAGGGCTCCCAAAAGCACTGCTATTGAGAATTACTTTTTATTGCCCTTAAACCTTGAAACCCTGCAGTTTGGATGCATCTTTAAGGAAATTGTCAACATGAGGTGGGAAGGGTAGAGAAGGCCTTGAAAGCAGCCACTTGAGTAAGGTTCTGGGGATGGAACAGGGGTGGACAAGGCTGCCTTCCTGCTGAAGAGGCTGGTGGTGGGGGCAGGCCCAGGAAATAAGCACAGGGCGTAGCCCAGCAGATGTGTGGCCCACTTCAGTCCTGCAGGCACAAGGGATGTGAGAACCCACCATGTGTGCCAGTCAGGGCCGACTGTGGCAGGGAGAGACAGCAAACTCAGCCCTGGCCTGACATTCTTCCATCTCCAGCAGGGAGGAAGGATTGCTCCCTGGGCTTGGGCTGACCAGGCTTTGGTGTTAGGAAGAGTACTGTCATAGCTTGCATTTGTATGGCTACAGAGACTGTGCTGGGCAAAACTAAATTGCAGACTCTCACCGAAAGCAGATGTTTATCTCCAGATGCCATCCCAGTGAGTGCACAGCCTAAATAAATAAATAAATTACTGTGCAATTTCAGAAGAAAGCAGGCCTGTCAGTATCGACTTTCCATGATTTTCAAAGAAGGTTCCAAAACAAAAATCTTTGCTTAGATTTGGAAATAATACCTCCTTAAAAGCTTAATTCTTTCCTTATGTTCAGAGTTTGATAAAAATGTGGTACAGATTGAGACCTATTTTCATACAGCCCCCACTATCTTTATGGTGCTGAAAAGGATTCAGGTAAGTTCTTTTTTGGAGACGATAGCTCATCTGTGCCTTTGGCGGCTCTTTGTTGAGTGTGCCTTGTGCTGGTGCCTGTGGTCCTGTGAGCAACAGACTTGCCCTACAGGAGCTCATAGCCTGTGCTGGAGACTCTATTAGAGGTGAGGAGAGTGCAGAGGTCCCTGCAAGGCAGAGGGACCTGAATAGTGTGGGCTGGGGTGACAGGCAGGAGGTAATGAACAGGACCTGCAGAGACACTGTGGACATAGATCTGGATGGAAGGGTCAGAAGTGGGGGTTGGGAGCCCCATCTGGGGAGCTGGAATCCTGTGTGTGTGGAAGGGCAGGCTCCAGGGCAGAGAAAGGAACGGGATGCTGAGGTGTTATCTTTATGAAGGAAGTCTGTAGTAAGTGTCAGGGTGGGGGAAGGAGAGAACCCACACCCTGCAGGAAGCCCAGCCTAGGGAGGGAAGACAGGGTGGAGCCCTACAAAATGAGCTGGAAACAGCAGCTGAGGTGACACATGAGATCCTGCCCGCACTGTGTGGAGCCCCCAGATAAGCACGTCTGGAAGCAGGCGGCCCCCAGGCTGCTCCCAGCCCAGGCTGACATCATCAAGACCACAGGAAACTCCCCTTGGCCCTGCTGCCCAACCCACCAGCCAAGCCCACCTTCAGACTAGGCCCGTCTGTCTCCTCAGGGCCTAAACTACAGGGCTTGTAAGGAGACTGTCAGAATCCCTGCCTACAGCTGGCCTTGTTCCCATACTGCTCCAGAAGTAGGATTTGGTCCAGGAGAACATCCCTGCACCAGGCGAGCTAGATGCAGGGACTTGGGAAGGAGGCTGGCCTGGGACTGGGAAGAGTGGGCGATGAGGAGGATGTTCTGCACTTAGCTCCATCACATTGATTGATGTCAGTGTTCCACAACCTGGAGAGACCCACCACATGTTGATTGGGGTGTGTATGTGCATGATGTGTATATGTGTACATGTAGTGTGTGGATGGGTGTGGATGGTGGTGTGTGCACATGGGTACACAAGTGTGTGTGTGTGTATGAGCAAGTGGTATACATAACAGCTTACATGTGTGTATCAGGAACTGATTGTGTGTAGAAGTGTGTGGGCTTTGAGGGTGTGTGTGGAATGTGGGTGTAAAGGTGTGACTGGGCATAGAAGTATATGGGGGGTAAGAGTATGTGTGTGAGTGGGGGGATGGTGATGTGGGTGTGTGACTGAGTGTGGGTGTACATGTATGTGTGGATGTGGGGATGTGCTTGGGTGGACAAATATGTTGATGGTATATAGAGTATCTGGGTATAGAAGTATGTGGGGTTTCAACGTGTGTGTGGGTGGATGGATGTCTGCATGTGTCTTTAGGGGAGCTGTGAGTATGTGCATGTGGATTGTGTATGTAGGGGTATGGGCAGGGAATGAGTGGGGTGAAGAGCTGGGTAGGGGTGCTTGGTGAGAGGAAGCGGATTCTTCCTTTCCAGGGGCCACAGCTGGGTAGTGTCTGTCATCAGGGGCAGCATCCTCCCCCACCAGCTCTTACCACCCTGGGCCTGGGTTCTGTGTTCACCTTCTGTGTCATGGTCCTGCACTAGGCTTTACCACACATGTTGCAGATGAATATTCCTTGAAACCACCTTTTCTGTGCAGTGGCACTGTTCAGTGATAACAGCATGCCTTCCTTACTTTAACTCTCAAATAGAATGACTGACTGCGTAGAGAGCCAACCAATAACACAGCCACACCAGTCAAATAGTGATAATAATATATAATTACTAATTATGCCCATGTGTGTTTGACTTTAACATAAAAATATCAAAGATATGTTTTAATTGAAATTATATATTATTCTATATTATATATTCTGCAAGTCTCTGGCATTGGTGTAAATACATTTATATCTATTATTCTATATCCCATAGCATAGTGCCTAAGGCACTTGACTGGTAACCAGAAGGCTGGCGGTTCAAACTCACCAGCCACACCTTGGAAGGAAGGTTGGGCAATCTACTTCCATAGTGACACTGCCTTGGAAAACCAAGGAGGGGTTGCTGTGAGTCGGGTCCGACTCAACAGCACATAACAACAACAACATATTCCATAATAATCTATATTCTATATTATAATTTACATTATGTTATTCTAATCTATTCTAATTATATATTATTCTACAATACATGGAATATATGTTATTTGGATCCAACTCATAGTGACCCCTCCTGGAGTTTCTGAGGCAGTGTCACTATGGAAGTAGATTGTCAAACCTTCCTTCCAAGGAGTGGCCAGTGGGTTTGAACCACCAGCCTTCTGGTTAGCAGTCAAATGCCTGAGGTACTACACCACCGGAGCTCCTATGTTATTCCATATATTATGATGTTGTTGTTATGTGCCGTTGAGTCAGACCCAACTCACAGTGACCCCTCCTTGGGTTTCTGAGGTGGTATCACTACAGAAGTAGATTGCCCAACTTTCCTTCAGAGGAGTGAGTGGCTGGTGGGTTTGAACTGCCAGCCTTCTGGTTAGCAGTCAAGTGGCTTAGGCACTATGCTACCAGAGCTGCTTCTATGTATTATGATATTATATATAATTATAATTTTATTTTATATAAATGCTATTATTTAAAATAATGATAGAATTAACCAACAGTGGCAATTAGTAGTAGGATTACTTAATAGTAATTAATAATTGGACTATTTCATAAGCAAAGGACATCAGTGTTGGTAAAGAAGAAGGTCAATGAGAATGAAGGAAACTTTCAGTGAGATGGCGTGTCACAGTAGCCACAACAATGGATTCAAACATATCAAAGATCATGAAGATGGTGCAGGGCTGTTCAATGTCTTATCTGCTACATGTAAGGTCACC
Organism: Orycteropus afer afer; assembly: GCF_000298275.1. Classification (NCBI taxonomy): domain Eukaryota; kingdom Metazoa; phylum Chordata; class Mammalia; order Tubulidentata; family Orycteropodidae; genus Orycteropus; species Orycteropus afer. The sequence goes on along the minus strand of NW_006922061.1, from coordinate 293,092 downwards.
AAGAGTTAGAGACCATTAAATGGCAACTAATGTATGCAAGAAAGGTGGAACAATGTTTTGATAATGTTTCTTTCTGTCTTTAGATATAGAAATATAACTCTTCTAACACTTAATTGTTGTTGTTAGGTGCTTTTGTGTTGGTTCAGACTCATAGTGACTCCAAACAAAATAGAATGGAACACTGCCTGATCCTATGCTAGCCTCAGAATTGTTGCTATGTTTGAACCCATTGTTCAACTTGTTGAGGGTCTTCCTCTTTTCTGATGACTCTGTGCTTTACCAAGCATGATGTCCTTCTCCAGGGACAGGTCTCTCCCGATAACATGTCCAAAGTAGGTGAGATGAAGTCTCGCCATCCTTGCTTCTAAGGAGCATTCTGGCTGTGCTTGTTCTAAGACAGATTTATTTGTTCTTCTGGCTATCCATGGATTATTCAATATTCTTCACAAACACCATAATTCAAAGGCATCAACTCTTCTTCATTCCTCCTTATTCATTCATTGTCCAGCTTTTGCATGTACATGAGGTGATTGAAAATATCCTGGCTTGGATTGGGCACACCTTAGTTTTCGAACTGACATCTTTGCTCTTTAACACTTTAAAGGTCTTTTGAAGCAGTTTTGCCAATGCAATAAATATATCATTTGGTTTCTTGACTGCTCTTCCATGGGCAATGATTATGAATCCAAGTAAAATGAAATCCTTCACAGCTTCAATCTTTTCTCTGTTTATCATGTTGTCTAAATGTTCATCCTTTTTAAACATTTTGAACCACACTGGATATCATCAGAAGTTAGACCTCTCATTTTTCCTCAGGAAAAAATGGGTTTAAAACCCAGAGGTAATTTGATCATGTGAAATCAAAGTTGGATTATAAATAAATTACCGTTTAGTGAAAAAAACAAAAACGGAAAGTGCTATTTAACTTGGCTAATCTACTTCCGTAGTGATACCACCTCAGAAACCCAAGGAGGGGTCTCTATGAGTCGAGCCCGACTTGAGGGCACATAACAACAACAACAACCCTTTTCTGGTGCTTTTGTGTGTGTGTGGTAAATAAGCAGAACAGAGAACACATATTAATCACTCAATGCAATACATTAATAAAACAAAGAAAAATCAATCAACACAATACACTTACCAATCCATCCTCCAGGCACTCAGCCTTCATACTTTAGTTATCACTCTCTCCCTTGCTCTGTGGAGGTTGTGTCTGACCACGTTTTCAGTCCTTCAGCAGCTCCAAACTGATCAGAAAACCCACACTGAATGAACAGCCCTCTGCTGAGGATAGCCCTGAGGCCTTGTTTGCTACTACTTGCCTCTCTTTGGGTCCACTTCTCTTAGAGCTGGAGACTGGGGTCCTTTCCTGTGCTCAGTTGAGCCACGGGTCAACTGAGACAGTGGCAGTGATCTTTGTCCAATGCCAGGAGGGGAACTGCTGACCACACTCCAAATGACTACCAGATCTATTCATATCCGAGCTAGAGCCTGGAGCCATGCATTGGCTGGGGGAGTGGACTCTGATGCGGCCGTCAGTCTGTGTACCATGCTACCTTAGTCCACAGCAGCCAACAGTTGACAAGTTAGGAGGTGGAGGGGCAGGGACAATGGAAGAAGCACTTTTCCTACCATATTAGATTCATTGTTGACTTGGGTCCATCTGTAAGTCCTTGCTGCTCTCCTCTGCTCACTGATCCAGAGTCCCTCAGGGACAGATCTCTTGTACTTCTTGGTGTACATGTGGGGAGGGTTGGGAACCTATACCTGCTCTTGCTGCCATCTTCCCAGAATATTTTTTTTTAGTTCTCAAGCAGTCTTATTTTCAAAATAGTGGTGTTTTTTTTTTTCACTGACTTTTTCACAACCTGCACATAACATTAAACAACTCAGGTGCAGTCTGTTCACTCTTTTCTGGGCTTCTGTGGCTTCTTCAAAGATCATCAAACTGTTTTAGAGAGATAGTATATAACTTTCTGTTTTACTGTAATTATTTTCTCCATTCTCTCCCTTTCATCCATTTCCAACTTAGAGAAAGATATTCTTCTTATCCCACATATGATTTTACAGCAGGTCAACATTTTAACACCTTTTCTATGGCTGGCAACCCTAATAGTCATCTCACAGGTTGATTTCTATAAAGTAAAATATCCCAGTAAATGCTTCTGCATGTTTTGAGGAAACTGAAACGTGATTAAAAAAATTTCATTATGAAAGCATCAACCACAAGCAAGCAAATCACACCCTGTTTTAGCAGTGCTGTAAATGTCCAGGACATTTACCTGGTAAGGGCTTTTTAGTGTCTTTGTAAAAAGTGTATAGATCGAATAGAATTTCCTAAAATTACTTTTGTAGTGTCTGCTGAATATGCAATAGATGAGCAAAGTCTAGTGGTATTTGGACAAGATATAAGTCCAGTCTACAGTTCATTAAAATCTTCATAGCAATCAAGAGGGTTATCTGAAAATCCTTTTTTCAAATCAGAGACTTAAGAGCTGAAGGAACATTTGTTGTTGTTGTTGGCACTATCTGATGCATCATTTGCTATATGTAGGAAGCATGGTTATTGGTAGGGCCTGACAGAATCAGCTACAATGCAAGGGAGCTCACATGCTATCAAAATTTCCCCTTTTGTTTGCCCATGTTGTTGTTGTTGTTGTTGTTGTTAAGTGCTGTCGAGTCGGCCCCAACTCATAGCGACCCCTCCTTGGGTTTCCGAGGCAGTTATCACTACAGAAGTAGGATTGCCCAACCTTCCTTCCGAGGAGT
>NW_006922061.1:276245-290028 GCF_000298275.1 Orycteropus afer afer | reverse complement strand
TCCAAGGAATGGTCCTTTCAGACAACATGACCAAAGTAGGTGAGACAAAGTCTGGCCATTCTTGCTTCCAAGGAGCATTCCAGCTGCACTTCTTTCAGGACAGATTTGTTAGTCCTTTTAGCAGACCATGGTACTCTTAGCATTCTCCAACACCACAACTCAAAAGCATGAACTCTTCTTCAGTCTTCCTTATTAATTTTCCAGCTCTCACATGCATAAGAGTCAATTGAAAATACCGTGGCTTGGGTTAGGCACACCGTAGTCTTCATGGACACACCTTTGCTCTTCATCACTTGAAAGAGATCTTCTGCAGCCAGTTTGCCCAGTGCTATACATCATCTGATATCTTGACTGTTGCTTCCATTGGTGTTGATTGTAGAACCAAGTAATATGAAGTCTTTAACAACCAAAATCTTTTCTCCATCCATTGTGAAACTGTTTATTGGACCAGTTGTGAGGATTTTTGTTTTCTTTACGTTGAGGTGTAATCCATGCTGCAGACTATAGTCCTTAATTTTCATCAGTAAGTGCTTCAACTTATCCTCACTTTCAGCAAGGAAAGTTGTGACGTCAGCATATCACAGGTTGTTAGTAAATTTTCCTCCAATTCTGATGTCACGTTCTTCTTCATATAATCCACCTTCTCGGATTATTTGCTCAGCATACAAGTTGAATAAATATGGTGAAAGGATACAACCTGGACACACTCCCTTCTTGATTTTGAACCATGCAGTGTCCCCTTGTTCTGTTCAAATGACAATCTCCTCATGAATACAATCAAGTGTTCTGGAATTCCCATTCTTTTCAATGTTATCCATAATTTGTTATGATCCATACAATCAAATGCTTTTGCATAGTCAATAAATCATAAGTAAACATCTTTCTGGTAGTCTCTGCTTTCAGCTAAGATCCATCTGACATCAGTAATGATATCCCCATTCCACATCCTCTTCTCAATCCAGCTTGCATTTCTGGAAGATCTCTGTCAATATACTGCTGCAACTGTTTTTGAATTATCTTCAGTAAGATAATTTGCATGTGATAATTTACTTGCATGTGATATAAATGATATTGTTTGATAATTGCCACATTCTGTGGGATCATCTTTCTTTGGAAATGAGTATCGATATGGATCTTTTCCAGTCAGTTGGCCAAGTAGCTGTCTTCCAAATCTCTTGGCATAGCCAAGTGATTGCCTCCAGTGGGGCATCCATTTGTTGAAACATCTCAGTGGGTATTCTGTCAATTCCTGGAGCCTTGTTCTTCACCAATTCCTTTAGTACATCTTTGACTTCTTCCTTCAATACCCTTGGTTCTTGATTATATGCCACCTCCTGAAATGGATGAACATTGACCGATTCTTTTTGGTACAGTGACTCTGTGTATTCCTTCTATCTTCTTTTGATGATTCCTGCATCATTCAGTATTTTGCTGCATCTTTTAGTATTGCAGCTTGAAGCTTAATTTTTTTCCTCAGTTCTTTCAGCTTGAGTGTGTTCTTCTCTTTTGGTTTTCTAATTCCAGGTCTTTCTTTGCACATTTCATTATAATAATTGGCTTTGTCATCTTGAGCTGCTCTTTGAAATCTTCTGTTCAGCTTTTTTATCTTGTCATTGCCTCCATTTGCTTTAGCTACTCTCCACTCAAGAGCAAGTTTCAGAGTGTCTTCTAACATCCATTTTGGTCTTTTCTCCCTTTATTGTCTTTCTAATAACCTCTTGCTTTCTTCATGGATCATGTTCTTGATGTCTTCCCACAATTCCTCTGGTTTTTGGTCATTGGTGTTCAATACATCAAATCTATTCTTTCATGGTCTCTAAATTCAGGAGGGATATTATCAAGGTCATATTTTGGCTTTCATGGACTTGTTTTGTCTTCAACTTCAACTTGAACGTACATATGAGCAGTTGATGGGCTGTTCCACAATCAGCTCCTGGCCTTGTTTTGGCCAAAGATATTGAACTTCTCTATTGCCTCTTGCCACAGATGTAGCCAATATGATTCTTGTGTTTTCCATCTGGTCAAATCCATGTGTACAGTCATCACTTACGTTGCTGAAAAGAAGTATTTGCAATGAATGAGTTGTTAGTCTTGCAAAATTCTATCTTATGTGATCTCCAGTGCTATTTCTATCACCAAGACCATATTTTCCAACTACTGGTAACTCTTCATTGTTTCCAACTTTTGAATCCCAGTCACCAGTATTAATCACCACATCTTGATTGCATGTTTGGTCAATTTCAGACTGCAGAAGTTGATAGAAATCTTCAATTTCCTTATCTTTGGATTTGGTGGTTGGTGCATAGATTTGAATAATAGTAGTATTAACTGGTGTTCCTTGTTGACGTATGGCTATTTTCCTATCACTGACAGCATTGTACTTCAGGACAGATCTTGAAACAGTCTTTTTGATGATGAATGCCACATCATTCCTCTTCAAACTGTCATTCCCAGCATTGTAGATCATACAGTTGTCTGATTCAAAATGGCCCAAACCAGTCCATTTAGCTCACTAATGCCTGTTGTTGTTATGTGCCATGGAGTTGGACCCAACTCATAGAGACCCCTCCTTGGGTTTCCGAGGCAGTATCACTATGGAAGTAGTTTGCTCAACCTTCCTTCTGAGAGTGGCTGGTGGGTTTGAACCACCAGCCTTCTGGTTAGCAGTCAAGTGCCTTAGGCACTACGCTACCAGAGCTCCTACACTAATGCCTAGGATATTGATATTTATGCATTCCATTTCATTTTGACAACTTCCAATTTTCCTAGATTTTTACTTTATACATTTCATGTTCCAATTAATTAATGAATGTTTGCATCTGTTTCTGCTCATTTTGAGTCATTCCACATCAACCAATGGAGGTCGCGAAAGCTTTACTCTACCATATCGTTAAGGTCATCTCCATTCTGAGGAGTCAGCTCTTCTCCAAATTTTGAGTGCCTTCCAATCTGATGGGCTCATCTTCCGGCACTATATTGGACATTATTTCAGAGCTATTCATAAATTTTTCCAGTAATATATCACTGCTATTCATAAAGTTTCCACTGGTCAATTATTTGAGAAGTGGATGGCCTCTTCCTTATTCTGAGTCTCTCTTAGCCTGGAAGCTCCACTTAAACCCATCCACCATGCGTAACCCTGCTGGCATTTTGCAACAGCAGTGGCATTAGCCTCCAGCCTCACAGCAACACATAAGCCACCACAGGATGACAAACTGACAGACAAATTCATCTCCCTTAGTTGTTCCTAACCTCCCTGCACCTACCTACCTCTGGCCCTGGCCTTAAAATAGACCCACCCCCAGCAAAATGCAACCCTTGAGCCCCACACCCACCTACCTTGGCCAGCCTTAAAAAACAAAACAAAACAAAACAAAACAAGAAACTCTGAAGTAGGAAATATAAATTACTTACTTTCACAGAGCAATCAAGATAATGCGTGTTCATTTGCATGACATACACAAGCTAATTTAGCAATCATTATTTTCAACTGCATGTTAGCATCTTTTGGGGAGATGAAAAACTTTTGGTTGGTTTAGAAGTACTGCCTGTCTCATCTTGGACTTGCAGTTTGGTCTGTATATTAGCTTCCACATCCCCTTCTCCATATGCCCAACACCAAATTACTTTCTTCATATTATGCAGGATGCTCTACTTTCTCCGTTATCAGTTGCATGTATCTTTCCATCAGTCATTAAAATAACAGTTGTTTAGCCTCCTTTTTTTGGTGATGTTTGAGTTGTGCTGGTATTGGTATTGTAATCATTCTCATTTTTATTATCTGAATCTTAAAAAATATGGTCACAACATTTATAGTGTTAAAAAAACCAAACTAGCATAATCTCAACACAAAGCACAACAGTAAATTCAAAAGCAGACTGTTAACACTCAGTCACAAAACACTTAGATTGCACACTCACAGTGATGCAACAATGGAAGATATATATCCATCATTTGAGCAGCAAATAAATGTTGCCAACATCATCGGTGAAGGGAGACAGCAGTGGCAGTGACTATAGAAAGTTGATGATCTATGTTCTATCCTTTTGAAGCTAAAACAGTGTTACTTTCAACCCATAGTTTGGGGATTAGGATCACCCTATGGATTTTTCACTTTTCCCCCAAACTTTCATTCCCATTGAGAACACTTGAGCTTTGCACATTCTGGGGAATGCTGAAATCAGGATAGTCCTAGACAAACCAGGGCCATGCTGTTCAATAACTTACATGTGAGGAACCCTGGTAAATTCAGGATCCACATGGTGCAGTGGTTAAATAGTTTGTTGACCAAAAGTAACTTCAAGCTAGCTTATACCTTCACTTGTGTTCCTCAGTAGATGAGCATACTTAGACATACCATCCTTTGTTAGAATTTCCTTTGTTCTCCTACACACTTCACAGCTGATGTGCTGCCTCTCTCCACAGCACCCCTTCCAGCCCAGGCTGCTCTCTTCCATCCATGCTTCCCTCTTGTAGAGTTTATTTTGAGGAAGACCTCACTTCTCAAGTCCTCTGTTTCCCTTCTCCCCTCTATCCTGGAGATTGAAACAGCTGGTAACAGCCTGGTCTTCTACAGCACATGGAAGGAAGGAGGGGCCAGAAGCACTTCGCTATCCATCACTTTTTCCTTCACAAAGACTCTGACACCCAGTGTCTCCTTTACTCCTCTCACTGCCCTGGGGATGGGCAGCAGGGTCATTCTCCACCTTCTGTAGATGACCAGAGCTCTCATAGCAGTGCCAGAAAGCAGAAAGATGGGCCTTGGATCCTCTACCTCTGTGATTCCATGCTGGCCAGCTGAGCCCTGATTGATCAGATCACTGCACCCATGGCCTACTCTCATGTGGAATCATTTCCCCTCTTTTTTTTCCATTTTGTTTACTATGTGCAATCTTTCCTCAAAAGCTCATGCCTGTAAACCCTACAGTGTGTCTGTTCTCCTGTGGCCCTGTGTGTTAGTGCCCAGCTTCTCAGTTCATACAAGGAGACCTGTGTTCACCCTCCACAGGTGGTCTGTGGACTTCTGTGGCATTTGCAAGTGACTCCTGTATGCCCTCAGTGAGCAGAGGTCATGGATGCAGGTGAGGGTGTCCTGGCAGGGAGGAAGCAAAGGAGTTCGCAGTGTTCCATTGTGTCATATCCTCTGATTGTCAAAAGAAGCTGAATTTCTACATGAAATCTTACAGTTTTTTTAAAAATTGGTTAATTTAAAATTGAGTTCTCTGGGGCCAATCTGAATCTATCTGCTGCAAGCTCTGTAGCCTTGCATTTCTTGGCCAGGCCTTCTTGGCCCCCTCTGGCCCTCTATCCATGTTCTGCACTATCCCTCCTTCAGCCCCAACCCCCACTTGTCTTATCCAGGAGTCTACAATGTCCTTGGGCTTTCCTGCCCCTCAGAGCTACCCTTCTCAGGCACTTAACCTTGTGTAAGCATCACCCACCTGCTGCCAGAGTGCCTGCAGAGGAGCAGGACAATGTGACCAGTCAGTCCTTGGAGGCCTCGTCAGTGTGGCCTCCCCACTACCCCAACTCAGTGTCCATGGGATGAACACCCTCACCCACGTTGGAGAATGAGGCCCCAGACCTCTGCTCTCCCCACCCATCTGCTGTCTTCTGCATGTCTGTCTGGTGTTCTCCCTTCATTGATGTGTTCCATCTGTGTTGACATGAGTGGTTTGGGTGCAGGGCCTGTGGGGAGCCTTGTTGCAGTGTCTCTGTCAGACTTGAGGACAGGGGTCATGCCTCTTTGGAGCAAGTGATTCACACAGCCAGGGTGTTCTATAAGATCAATCAGATAGGAGAGTGTAGGATAGGCTTAAAGTTAAATTATTGGAAGATTAATTTCTCAGAAGTAAAAGAGTTCTATGGGCTATTCCTTTGCGCTTTGTACATGTTTCCTAAGACCTGATTTTCCTCCTCTTTAATTGTGGCTTTCGTAAACATTTTGAAACTTTTTTGGCCTCTTCAGTGAAGACATGGAAAAACAGGAATGTGGCTAGGGGGGAGGACCACCCCTCGTTGGAGACAGAGAGTCCTGCTCAGGGTCATCTGTAAGTGCTCCTGTGGGTGTGCGAGTGTATTTTTCCAGGTCTAAGAAAAGCATCTTGTTGCAGCTCTGGTAAGCAGTAACTGCAGCTGATGGGTGCCTTGGGCCAGCTTTTTCCCTCTCTGCATCTCAGTTTCCTGTCTTGGATGGGAGAGGGGGTTAACACAGGGTCTCTAAGGGCTCCTCTGACTTCTCCTGCCCCTATGTGCTCTGTGTGATGACAAAGATTAACTGCAGGTGGAGGGCCTCAGTTATTTGGGAAGAAGCAAGAGCTGGGCTCTGGAAGTGGTAGGGCAGCACCACCCTTCCTCAGAGCCACCTGCACCTTGGCTGAGCAGGGCTGCCTATGGCACAGTGACAGAGAGCAGGGTGTGCTCATGGAGACAGCTTGCACAGGGTGGTGGCGTAGTGGAACCGGACGGGCCTCCTCCGCAGAGGGCCGTGGGCAGGGCCTCCTGGGCAGGCTGCTCCTTGCAAGGGAAGCACCAAGACCATCCTCGCCCTTTCCTGTCCTCTGCACCCTCGCATTTCCCTGAGGGAGAGGTGAACACACGAAGGAGGGAGAGAGCAAAGCTAAGAAGACTCCACAAGGCTTGAGCAGTGGTGAGACTGCAGGCAGGTGGTCGACCCCTCCCCACTAAGTGGAGACCATCCTGGGCCAAGACCCCCAAAGGAGTCAGATGGTGTTTCATGTCTCACCCGGCATCTCCAGCTACCTCACCTTATCCAAAGCTCTCCTCCTGGTTTCCCTGGGTGGCCTGTTTAAAACAGTGCCCCATTCATGAGGGAGGGATGTTGTTGTCAACAGCACTGATGCCCAACCCCCAGTGGGAGGTGGGGCCTCTCAGAGTGGGTGCCAGACAACGGCTGTCCATCAAGGTCGGGGCCGGCCTTGGCAGATCTCCAGTGACTGAGTTTCCCATGTGCGTTGGCATCGTGCATATACAACCCATGCACAGGTCCACACCTGTGCAACCCTCTCCTAGCCACATGTACAGGTTCCCTGGGAGCTTTGACAAGTGCAGCACCCAACACTCCACCTCAACCCCAGTGTCCTGATGTGAGAGGTTCTGAAGGACCACAGGGCTAGCGAAAAAGCAGTTCCCTCCCTGAGGGTGTGGAGAGCTCAATGGGAGCAGCACCCTCCCTTTAGGGTCACCTAGTGCTTTGGATGAACCAAGAGCAGGCGTGCCTCCTGCCAAGCTTCTTAATGAACACTAATCTAGTGTCATTAATTAATGCATCAATCAACTCATTAACAATTTTTGCTTACTTCCTTTCAAATAGGATTATGCTGGCTTAAAATGAAAACATCTAAATGGAACCATTGAAATTGAAATAAAAATGAGAGGGCTCTAACCATCTAATTGAAGAGGAGACACCATGAAATTTGGTAGACATATGAAGCCTTTAGGTTTTCCTGGGACCAAAGCCAATGGGATCTTTAAATAGATATTCAGATCACATGACATTCACTTTGTGAATGTGGACAAGCTCAAATTTAGTGAGGGAAGCAGCCTGGCACTGTGGTCTCACAGATGCCATGTAGAGGCACTCTTGGAAGTAACAGGTGGTGTCCTCTGCAGTGGCAAGTGTGCACTTACAGGTGTTTTAGAGCTCACCTACTCCAAATGTCCTTGCAACTAGGGTCCCTGGGGTTCTTAAGTGGCCCACACATGTTGGAATTAAATGTCTTTATTCATCACACATGATCGGAATGCTGCTTGTAAGTTTTGGATGTGTCTTGCTGATTTTTATTACTTATAACTAAAAATGCGATCAGTTTTGTTTGAGCTTAGCAAAAAAAAATTTTCCTTCTCAACAGCTTCTGGATCACTTTAATTAAAATGTGTTTTGATATTGCAAGGTAAGCCTAAAAACGAAACATTGAATTTACTAAACAACTACCCAGATTAAGTTGTAGCTGCAATAAATGGTTATTTTATATTCTCAGTTTTCACATGTATACAAAACAGTCTAATTGTCATCCTTTGCCTTTTTAAATGTTATAAATTAAAGTATATAGTCATAAATATATAATTAAACATAATTTAATTTGCTTCATCGCTGAAAGAAAGCTTGAAATTCACAATCTCTTCTTTGGAAGTATTCTTCAATTGCTATCTGTATCTTATTGATGGGGTTGACAAACAAAACTTTGATTTCTTTTTAAATACATTTTATTGAAATATAATTTATGTACAGTGAAATACACAAAAGTGACACAGGTCCATGTAAACGTTGATTTCTGTAACTAATATTTAGTCCTAAAGAATCATTTTCAGTGATAACTGTGCACAAAGCATTCTCACCCTTTGACCTAAGACAGTGGAAACTTCTTTGCTTTCTCTCCAGAGCTGGTATCTGTGTTTTTTTAAATACGCGTTGGATGACATTTCCCAAACTCTATCAGATGTTTTTTTTGTATGAGAGGGAGAAGGGGGAAAGTTAATGCTATAAAATTTTTCTATTCTCTAATTTATTTTAAAAACCACCATAAGGAAATTGAAGTTATTTTCAGGCAGAAATCTGACTTGCAGACATAGAGCATGCCTGGAAGTGAGAAGCTGCTGGTGAGGTCCCCATACAGCACTTAGGCAGGCCTCATGCCAGGTGCTCTCTGACCATGGATGTGTAGGTGAGCAGTATCCTGTGTATTCCATTTAATATCAACATGTATTTTTAATTTTGTATAGAGTTGATTGTTTAAGATCTTTGCCTCACAAACCCATTTCCCACACAGCTGGGCCTAAGAGGAGAAAAGATTCTCTTGTGGATGCTTGCCTTCCATTGCAGGGCCGCTGGGAGCACCACTAATCCATTCAAACCAATTTGGGAAAGTCATTCTAGAACTTCTCCATTCCCACCATCTTGGGTATAATTATACTCTAGCCTCACTACCATATGTGTATGTGTGTGTACAGGAGACCTGCAGAGTCACACAGAAACACACAAAGACATGCACAGATGCAAAAACTCACACAGAGACATGTGGACACAAAGAGATGCAGAAACACACAGACCCACAAAGAGAAACATGAACACACACACACACAGACATGCAGACAAACGCAGAAACACACACACACAGATCCACACAGAGATGTGCAGAGACACATGGACCCACACAGAAACATTCAGACCTACACAGAGACAATACAGAGACACAACACAGGTGCACACAAGGATATACAGCACAGAAAGATCCACACAGAGACACAGACTCACACAGACCACCCAGAGATACAGAAACAGGCAGACCCACACAGAAATGTGCAGGCTCACAAAGAAATGCAGATCCATGTGGAGACAAACAGACATGCAGACATCACAGACACAGAGCCCCACACAGACATGGAGACCAACACAAAAACATGGAGACCTATGCAGAAATACACAGAGACTTGCAGACATACAGAAACACACAGAGACATAGAGACCCACTCAGAGACACGGAGACTTGTGCAGGGACACCTGGCACAGACATGCTTAGACTGACACAGACATGCTCATATGCACAGACATGCACAGCAAACAGAGACAAACATAGAAACACAAACACACCTATATCCAATGTACTTTGTTCCCAAAATTTTTGGAACAACTTCTAAAGGGTGCATAAAATATCTCAGACAATAAATTTGGTGTTGGACAATAAATTATGAGAAGGAAAATTGAGAAGAGTGGTGTCAGAAGGAGATAGAGTTGGCTGACAGAAAGTCTGTGCTCATAGTAAGCTGAAGCAAGCATGCGAGGCACTGGTCAGTCTCAGCTGCATGGCATGTTTGGGGGGGGGTGTCACCCTACTTCTGCTTATCTTACAAAGCTCCCCCCTACACACACACATGATAGGGAACTATTTGAGTCACATTGATGACCAGGGCTGGCACAGGACTTGGCATGCAGTTTCTGGTTGAAGGAGATGGCCTTCTCTCCTTGAGTTTTCTGGGTATGTGCAGCTGCCACAGCAGTGTGCTCCTGTACTTACAAAGGCCATCACAGGACTACTGGAGACTGTCCTCTCAGGGCCAACTGTAGTGTGTGAGATTCAGAGAGCATGTTTGAGGATGGGCAAGGAATTGTATTGGACACCCTCTTGTGTCACCATCTCTGTCCTGTGGTGGGAGATGTGGCCATCCCAGATGTGTGGCCATGCAGTCTTAGACATTTCCTTCCTTCACTTGTTGTTGTTAGGTGCTGTCAGTCAATTCCAACTCATAGGGACCCTATGTACAATAGAACAAAACACAGCTCAGTCCTGGCAAACCTATTCTTGGCAAGATACAGAAAGCACCACAGAGAAATAAGAGATGTGGGCCCAGTTCCCAGTTCTCAGGAGCTTACAGCAGGTTGGTGCAAGGCAGAGCAAAAATAAGAGTGCACAAGAGGTACCAACTGTATACTTCTGGGCTGCCAAGGAACTCAACCTAACAGGAGGGGCAGAGGGATGATGACAGGCCTCAGGGGATGAATGAAGGCACCAAATAAGTGGGAGGATGAGGAGATAGAGTTCCAGGTCTGGGGAACAGCATTCCCAAAGGCACAGAGATGGGAAAGTATGTTAAGTGTTTGAGAATAGTGGGATGGGGATCCTATAACAGAGTGTGGGTTATAGGCACCAGACAAGAGAGAAAGAAACTAAGATTTCCACAAAGCCTTCCCTGGCCACTCCTCAGGTGTTCAGAGCTAACCACATTTTCTTTGTGTACTTTGCTATTGCACAGCTTATGGAATAGGCACTGCATGAATTGTTTGAATGGTTGTTACAAGGCATTTCTTCATCCATTCTTGTCTCAGTGGAACTGGGCATGTTGGTCTGAGGGGCTAGGGTAAGACCCATAAGTTCATCTGGCTGCATAGCAGGATAGCAGGAAGGGGAATGATGGAACTGGAGCTGCACGATAGGAGAAAACACTAGGGGACATGCTGCCTTGGGTTTAATGGCTGAGAAATGGGACTGTAAAGAGTGCACATTCAAGCAAGCAGTAGTTACTGTTAAAAAATGGTAGTGCTGCAGTCCTGTTTGAATCGTGCCATGAGCTTGGGCAGCCTCTACAATAATAACTTAAGCTCTGTTGTTAAATGGTCAGACAATCTGGGGACTACCTGAGGTTCCACTGCAAAGAAACTTCTGGAGGAGCAAGAGGCCAGAGACCATGTGGGGGAATAGGGGATGTCAGTGCTCTCTGGGAAGAAGATAATCAGGATTTCTGGGTGAAATGTTGTCAGAAGAAACCTCTATCACAGGCACAAGTGCCCAAGGTTATCAGGGACTACAGGAGTGTCTGGGGTTTTTGTCTCCTACTCTTTTTGTGACAACCCGTTACAAATTGAATTACATCCTTCCAAAGCATGTATCTGAGCCCTAACCCCTATACATGTGAATGTAGGCAGAGAGAAGCAAGCAAAAATGGGGGAAAGATAGAAGCCTTGTGGAGGTAGCTGAGAAATGCTGAGAACGCTAGAGAAGCTGAGACAAAAAATTTCCGCCAAAGCTGACAGGGAGAGCCTTCCCCTAGAGTCAGCCCCCTAAATTCAGACTTCTAGTATCTTAGAGTGAGAGCTGGTAGCATAATGCCTAAGGCAATTGACTGCTAACCAGAAGGCTGGCGGTTCAAACCCACCAGTCACTCCTCGGAAGGAAGATGGGGCAATCTATCTGTAGTGATACTGCTTTGGCAACCCAAGAAAGGGTCGCTATGAGTCGGATCCACCTTGACAGCACATAACAACAACAACAGTCTCTTAGACTGTGAGAAGATTAATTTCTGTCCTTTAAAACCACCCACTTGTGGCATTTCTATTACAGCAGCACTAAAAAACCTAAGACAAAATTTAGTACTAAGAAATGTGGGTGCTAAGGTAACAAATACCTAAAATGTCAAAGTGATTTTGAAATAGGACAATGGGACAATTGAGGAATTTTGATGTGTCTCATAGTGAGGCCCTAGTTTGTGTTGAAGAGACTGTTGGTAGAATTCACGCTGTCAAAGACGAAGATTCTGCTGAGTAATCAGAAAGAATTGTGACCTGTGAGGAAAGCTTCTATCACCATGAACAGAATGCTGCTAGAAATGAGGACATTAAATGAACTTCTGGTGAAGCTTTAAAAGGAAATGATAACATATGATTGGACATTAGAGGGAAGATAATGTGTTTTATGCAGTGGCAAAGAATTTGTCTGAGTTAAGTTTGGGTGTTTGGTGGAAGGTAGAACTTTTAGTGGTGAACTTGGATATTTGGCCTAGGAGATTTCCAAGCAAAATCTTAAAGGGGCTGCATGGTTTCTCCTTGTTGCTTATAGTAGAATGGGAGAGGAAAAAGACTTAAAATGAGCTGTACAAAATGAAGCCAGAACTTAAAGATCTGGAAAAATCTCTTGTACAAACTAAGGAAATGTGTCCTGGAAAAACTTTCACCAAGGGCGTGGCTACTCAATCTTTTGTTAAAGAGATTAAGCCTGTGACTGATGGAGCTATTCAATCACTTAAGCAGAAATACTCTCAGTTTAGAGGGAGAGGGACAGACCAAACCAAAAGCAAATTCACTGCCATCGAGTCAGTTCTAACTCATAGTGACCCCCATTGGGTTTCCAAGGCTGTAAATCTTTACAGAAGCAGACTGCCCAGTCTTCCACAGAGTGGCTGGTGGGTTCAAACCACTGACCTTATCTTATGATTAGCAGCCAAATGCCTTAGCCTCTACTCTATCAGAGCTCCTTGAAAGGGACAGAGATAGTACAAAATGAGGGAAAGTGGTCTGCCTCCTTGAATTTCACAGGCAGAAAATAGGTCAATGGGCACCTTGGTTGCAAATATTTGTGTCCTCCAAGAAAAAGAAGACACTATCCTGGGAATAGTTTGATCAGCAGAACTGTCCAAGAGACCATGGCAGACAGGGCTGCCTCCATTACAAAAGGTAGAAAAACCACCTCCTGATTTCAAACAGTCAGATCTCTAATACCTTGGTTCCAGAGTGTGGGGCTGCAAGTCAGGTAGGTCAAGAGAATGGAATGGTGAAGGGGCAAGGCTGTCATGCCCAAGGCCCGGGAGCACAGAACCACCCAGGGCCAAGGAGCAGGGGTCACTCTCAGGTGGACTAGGGGAATAGGGCTTGCCAAAGCCAAGGAGGTTAGGTTGCTGTCCCAGCAAGCTTGGACATTGGAGCTGACACCTATGGTTGAGGGGCCTCCACCCAGAATCCAGAGAGTGTGGGCAACACCCAGAATCTAGGGGGTGGGGCCATAGCGCAGATTGTCCTGGAGAACAGAGGATTATTTTCAAACCTTGAGTGTTAATGTAATTTGTTCAGCTGGATTTCAGACTAGCTTGGTGCCCGTGAACCCTACTTTCCCTCCAATCATATTCTAGTTTTCATAGGTTCACTCATGGAGAGGAATTTTGCCCCAGGACAGAAGTCTCACTTGATATAGATGATTGAGAAGATGAAAATTTAGAGTTAGAGTTGATACTGGAATGGAATAAGACTTTTTTTGTGGTATGATGTGATAGAGTGAGTGTGTTTTGCATGTGGAAAGGGCATGAGTTTGGAGAAGGGCAAAGAGTGGAATGTTATGGATTGAATTGTGCCCTCCCCCAAAATATGTGTTGGAATCCTAACCACTATATGTCTGGGAGCTCTGGTAGCATAGTGGCTAAGACTCTTGACTGCTAACCAGAAGGCTGGCGGTTCAAATTCACCAGCCACTCCTCGGAAGGAAGATGGGGCAATCTACTT
>NW_006922061.1:263153-275610 GCF_000298275.1 Orycteropus afer afer | reverse complement strand
GTGAGCCATTTTCCTAAGATAAATTTCACTCTCTCTCTCTCTCTCTCTCTCTCTCTCTCTCTATATATATATATATATAAGCTTTGCTGGTTTTTGTTTCTCTAGAGAACCCAGTCTAACACATGTAGTGATACTGCCTCGGCAACCCAAGGAGGGTTCGCTATGAGACACTTTATTATGCCAATTTGGCCATATCAGTGTAGGGTGTGTCTTAAACCAATTCATTTTTGAGATATAAAAAGAGCATATTAGAAATAGGGAGAAGTGAACAAAATGGGAGAAGGATTGTTGTGTTGTTGTTAGGTGCTGTCGAGTCGTGTCCGACTCATAGCAACCTTATACACAGCAGAATGAAACACCACCTGGTCCATGATCCTTGCTACATTTGAGCCCATCGTTGCAGCCACTGTGTCATTCCCTCATCTCATCGAGGGCCTTCCCCTCTTTTGTTGACCCTCCACCTTACCAAGCATGACATCCTTCTCCAGGGAATGGTCTCTCTGACAACATGACCAAAGTAGGTGAGACGAAGTCTGGCCATTCTCACTTCCAAGGAGCATTCGGGTGCACTTCCTCCAGGACAGATCTGTTAGTTTAGCAGTCCATGGTACTTTCAGCATTATTCACCAGCACCACAACTCAAAAGCATCAATTCCTCTTCAGTCTTCCTTATTCATTGTCCAGCTCTCAAATGCATATGAGGCAATTAAAAATATCATGGCTTGTGTCAGGAGCACCTTAGTCCTCAAGGAGACATCTTTGCTCCTCAGCACTCGAAAGAGGTCCTTTGGAACCAATTTGTCCAGTGCTATGTGTTGTCTCATGTCCTGACTGCTGCTGCCACTGGCATCGACTGTAGAACCAAGCAATGTGAAGTCTTTGACAACTTTAATCTTTTCTCCATTTATCGTGAAGCTGCTTATAGGTCCAGCTGTGAGGATTTTTATTTTCTTTATATTGAGATGTAATCCATACTGCAGACTGTATTCTTCAATCTTCTTCAATAAGTGCCTCAAGTCATCCTCACTTTCAGCAAAGTTGTGTCATTACCATATCACAGGTTGCTAACGATTCTTCCTCCAATCTTGATGCTACGTTCTTCTTATAGTCCAGCTTCCCACATTATTTGCTCAGAATACAAATTGAATAAGTATTGTGAAAGGATACATCTCTGATGCACTCCCTTCTTGATTTTAAGCCATGCAGTGTCCCCTTGTTCTGTTTGAACGACAGCCTCCTGGTCAATGTACAGGTCCCTCATGAGTATAATTAAGTGTTCTGGAATTCACATTCTTCTCAATGTTACCCACAATTTGTTATGATTCACACAATCAAATGCTTTTGCATAGTCAATAAAACACAAGTAAACATCTTTCTGATATTCTTTGCTTTGAGCCAAGATCCATCTGACAGCAGCTATGATATCCCTTGTTCCACATTCTCTTCTGAATCCAACTTGCACCTCTGGAAGTACTCCGTCAATGTACTGCTGCAACTGTTTTTGAATTATCTTCAATAAGATCTTACTTGCATGCAATATTAATGATATTGTTCTATAATTTTCACATTAAATCCACAAAGAAAGGATCACCTTTCTTTGGAATGGGTACAAATATGGATCTCTTCCAGTCAGTTGGCCAGATAGCTGTCTTCCAAATCTCTTGGCATACCCGAGTGAATGCCTCCAGTGGGGCATCCATTTGTTGAAACATCTCAGTGAGTATTCTGTCAATTCCTGGAGCCTTGTTCTTCACCAGTTCCTTCAGTGTGGCTTCGACTTTTTCCTTCAGTACCATTGGTTCTTGATCATATGCCACCTCCTGAAATGGATGAAGATCTACCAGTTATTTTTGGTACAGTGACTCCATGTATCCCTTCCATCTTCTTTTGATGTTTCTATTTTCCTCATAGAATCTTTCAATATTGCCACTTGAGGCTTAAATTTTTCCTCAGTTCTTTCAGCTTGAGAAATGCCAAGTGTGTTCTTCCCTTTTGGTTTTCTAACTCCCAGTCTTTGCACTTTCATTATAGTAGTTGGCTTTTTCTGCTCAAGCCACTTTTTGCAATCTGTTCAGCTCTTTTTTCTTGTTATTTCTTCCATTTACTTGAGCTACTCTCCACTCAAGGGCAAGAGACAGAAGCCTCTTCTGTCATCCACTTTGACCTTCTCTTCTTTTCTCGTCTTTTTAGTGACCTCTTGCTTTCTTCACGGATAATGCTCTTGATGTCATCCCACAATTCTGGTTTTCAATCATTGGTGTTCAACACATCAAATCTATTCTTTAGATGGTCTCTAAATTCAGGAGGGATGTATTCAAGATCATATTTTGACTCTCATGGACTTGTTTTAACTGTCCTTAACTTCAAGTTGAATTTGCATATGAGCAGTTGATGGTCTGTTCCACAATCAGCTCCTTGCCTGGTCTTGGCTGAAGATATTGAGCTCCTCCATTGCCTCTTGCCACAGATATAGTCAATGTGATTCCTGTGCACTTCATCTGGCAAAGTCCACATGTATAGCTGCCGTTTGTGCTGTTGAAAAAGATCTTTGCAACAAATAAGTTGTTGGTCTTACAAAATTTTACCATGCAATTTCCAGCATTATTTCTGTCACCAAGGCTAAACTGTCCAACTACTGGTGATTCTTCCTTGTTTCCAACTTTTGTTTTCCAGCCATCAGTGATAATTAACACATCCTGCATGTTTGGTCAATTTCAGACTGCAGAAGCTGATAAAAATCTTCAATTTCTTCATCTTTGGCTTTGGTGGTTGGGGCATACATTTGAATAATAGTCGTATTAACTGGTCTTCCTTGTAAGCATATGAATATTATCCTGTCACTGACAGCATTGTACTTCAGGACAGATCTTGAAACATCCTTTGTGATGATGAATGCCACTCCATTCCTCTTCAAACTGTCATTGCCAGCATAGTAGATCATATGATTGCCTGATTCAAAATGGCTAAAACCAGTCCATTTAAGCTCACTAATGCCTAGGGTATCAATCTTTATGCATTCCATTTCATTTTTGACAACTTCCAATTTTCTTAGATTTATACTTTGTACATTCCATGTTCTGATTATTAATGGATTTTGCAGTTGCTTCTCCTCAATTTGAGTCATTCCATGTCAGCAAATGGAGGTCTCGAAAGCTTTACCTTAATCCGTATCAGTAAGGTTTGTTCTACTCTAATGATGCAGCTCTTTCCCTGTCATATTTTGAGAGCCTTCCAACCTAAGTGGCTCATCCTCCTGCACTGTAGTAGACAATGTTTCCAGGGCAGTAATGAATCAGACGGTGTTTCTCTTCTATTCATAACATTTTTCCCTGGCCAATTCTTTGAGAAGTGAATGGCCTCTTCCTTCTTCCTAGTCTGTCTCAGTCTGCAAGCCACACTGAAATCTGTGCATCATGTGCAACCCCACTGGGTTTGAAACACCAGTGGCACAGCCTCAGTCCTCACAGCAACATGCCACCACAGTAGGACCAACCAACAGACAAGTTAGTCTCCCTTAGCTGTTCAAAACCTCTCCATCCTCCCCTTACATGGATCCCTGCCTCTTTCCTGCCACTTGGGAGGCATGCCCTGGGTCCCTGCCCTTACCTGAATACCTGCTGCTGCTTCCTTGTTCAGTCCTGGTCCCCCTGAGGAAAGCTGAGAATAATTCTAGAGACACTGAGACAATAATTTTCTTCCATAATCAACAGAGAGAACCTTCCTCTAGAGCCAGAGCCCCAAATTCAAACTTTTAACTTCCTATACTGTGAGAAAATAAATTTCTGTTCTTTAAACCACCCACTTGTGATATTTTTGTTACAGCAGCACTAAGAAATTAAGACAACCATGTTTTGGCCTAACTGAAACATAGGTGAGCCCTTGTTCACATGTAAGCAGATCCGCCTCATTTCCTGAACTCATCCTGGGAGACAGAAGGAACCCCATTGGCATATAGAGAATTGAATGGAGAATGGAAGTGTACACATTTGGGAACAGGGAAAAAAGAAGGATAAAAAGTTATAGAGGATGGGAGAAGGAGAGATGGGTGCTAGGAGGGAGTTAGGAAAGGACGAATAAAGTTGAGAGAGAGAAACAGAAAGAGAGAAGGAGGAGGCATAGAGGGAGAGGAGAAATTGAAAGTGTGCTTATTGAAGACAATATGTAGTTGGATCTTGCTTTTTTATGGAGTGTTTAATCCATTCAGTGGATTCTCTTGGAAAAAAAATGTTTATCAATGTGTTGTATGGACTTAAACAATTTTTAGTCTTTAAATGGTTGTTTTTGAAAACCTTGCCATTTTATTGTTCCTTTTTAGGGGAGAAGATTTGTCTAATTCTTCACTCAGTTGTTCTGGAAATCTGGTCTGTTTCTTGTGTGTCTTTGCATAAGAAATTACGTGAGGGAAATACATCCATTGCTGGTGGGAGTGTAAAATGTTCCAGCTACTGTGGAAAACAGTTTGATGGTTCCTTAAAAATGTAAACAGAATTACATGTGACCCAGAAATTCCACTCTAGGTGTATACCCAAGGGAAATGAAAACATATGTCCACACAAACACTTCTACACAAATTTTCATAGCAGAATTATTTGTAATAGCCAAAATGTGGTAATAATTCATATGTCCATCAACTGATGAATATATAAACAAATTGTGTTATATCCACACAGTAGAATATTATTCAGCCATAAAGTGGAAAAAACACCAATATTTGCTGTGATATGGATGGACCTTGAAAAAAGCATGTTCAATGAAAGAAGCTGAATAAAAAATGTCATACACTATATTATTCAGTTTATATGAAATATCCAGAATAGGTAAATTTACTGAGACAGAAAGAAAATTAGTGGTTACCAAGTGATGGGGAGAGGAGTCAGGAGTGATTCCTTAATGGGTATATGATATTTTTCTAGAATGATGAAAAAATTCTGCAACTAGAAAGAGGTGGTGGTTGCACAGCATTGTGAATGTCCTAAATGCCACTGAAGAACACACTTTAAAATGGTTCATTGTGTGTTATGTGAATTTCATCTCAATTTTACAAAATTACATCAACAGCTCACCTTATATTTCTACTGGGCAGAAGAAAAAAATTATTTTGATTGGGAAAAAAAAAAAAAAAGAATGGGAGATTCCAACAAGAAGATCAAAGGTGATAGCAAATTAATAATTAAATAAGAGTGCCCAGGGGCAGGGGTGATGAGTGACAGAATGACCTTGATGTAGATAAAGTCCAAGGTCTTTGGAACGAAGTCAGTCTCCTCAAGCCTACTGTAGTGCAGCTCTGGGCTTGCTTACCAGGTGCCCTTCTCCCTTTATCCCAACTGCACCATGAACACGAGTCTCCAAAAGTGCTACTCCTCTGCTCTTGCTGCCACTGCTCCCTTGCCTGGAATGGCATTACTCCTTAGCTACCACCACCCCTCCACCACATGTCCGCATTTTTCCTCCTCCCACTTGCCAAATGCTTGGAAAACACCACTTATCCTCAAGGGTCAGCTTTAGCATCACAAGGCCATTTTAGCTCGGGTCCTGGGAGGACCCGGGCTATGGGGATGTGGAGCCATCTGGAGAGGGGGCCATGGGAGCTCTCAATCTGAGTCTTCTGGGAGGGATCTCAGGCTGCTGTGTTCCCCTGGCCCTCGGGCCCTATCTGCCCCTGGATCTTCTGCAACTCTGGTCCTCAGGGAGTAGAAGTGTGTTCCCTCCTCCTACTTTCTCACCTGGGAACCCAGGGACTCCAGCCTGCCTGGCTTCCCCTCCAAACAACTCTGGCCTAGCCTGCACTCTCCTCACCCTGCTGAGCATGGCAGGAGAGTGGTGAGAAACCAAGCCTAGGATAGACAGCTGGGGTGGTATAAATACTGAGCTATATGGTCAAGCCCTCCACCAGTGGACCCTGCCCTAGAGGCCTCACAGAGCCCATTTCAGCAGTACAGGGCCTTCTGAGACGTGTCCTGGCTCCAGAGGGTGAGGCCACACTGCCCTGGGCAGCATCACAGCCTCCCTCATAGTCTCCAAGTTCCATGGCACTTCCTTCCAAGCCCTTCACACTATGACCAGTCCCATTGCTCACACCCACATCACCTTCCACTGGCTTTGCCCACACAGCTCAATATTTACACCTCCCCTGGCTTCCCATCCTGTGCCAGGTTCCTCACTATTCTCCTGGCAGGCTCAGCAGAGTGAGAGGAGTGCAGACCAGCCGAGAGTTGTTTGGAGACAAGGCTTGGCAGGCCTGAGCCCCCAGAAGTCCTGCAAACCCCACCACCTGTTAGGGAGCACACCTGCTGCCACACACACATTCCGACAGATTTTATGTTCACAAACAAACTCACCCTACTACAGACACACACTCCCAGACACACACTCACATATGCCCACAGACACACAGTCACATTTCTGTCACACACTTACATGCCCACAGACACACCCATACCCAAGACATACTCCTAGACACACACCTGACTCACACAAGCACCCTCACTCACACACTTCCAAAGACACACAGATTTATCTATGTTCACTCACACACATATTACACACATAAATATACAAACTCACACAAACACTGTCACATCCATGTTCACTCATACATACACTCACAGACACACACACCCCTATACACACATCCATACTCAAAATCTCACAAAGATACATGGTCATATCCACTCACACACACATACACACACACTGACACACACATGCACCTCATTCAATCAAACACTCACATGCACATAAATATAATCACATTCATGTTCACTCCCAGATCCTTAGACACACATTCACAAATATACTCTTACACATATACACCCTCACTCAGACACAGTAACATGTTCACTCACATTCACACACACAAATCCATACTCACACACACTCACCCTCACTCATACACAGACACAAACACTCCCATCTATGTTCACTCAGACATTTGCATACACTCACAGATACATAGTCATAAGCACACACTCTCACTCACTCACACATCCTTATAATCACATCCATGTTCACTCACTCCCTCAGACACACACTCTCACATAGTCACGTGATACTCTCACTTGCTCATGCTTGCTTTTGGTATTTAATAGATGTTTGTTGTCAGCACATGGGGTGCAATGAGTTCCTTTATGTGCTTTTGTC
The DNA here is from genome assembly GCF_000298275.1 of Orycteropus afer afer. Classification (NCBI taxonomy): domain Eukaryota; kingdom Metazoa; phylum Chordata; class Mammalia; order Tubulidentata; family Orycteropodidae; genus Orycteropus; species Orycteropus afer. The sequence goes on along the minus strand of NW_006922061.1, from coordinate 268,470 downwards.
TTGGTTCTTTGGAAAAACAGCTTGGGAGATTTTTTTCCCCTAAGTCCTGAGTAGTTGTTATCTTTGCCCTGGTTCTTTATAGAAGCAACCTGCAGGACCTCCTAGGGGGCTTTTTATTTTAGAAGGTCCTTATTTTACCCTGGGAAGAAGCCAGTAGAAAAGTGTTACTTGAATTGATTGTTATCTCATGGGTAATTGAAGATTGGTTGAACTCTGATCTGATAAGGGAGGCTCTGCCTTGTAACTGATGTGGACTAGGATATATAAACAACTGAAACACAGAGGTTTTCAGAGGCCTTCTGGTTGACAGGAGCTGGGAGGAGAGTGTGTCCTTTGGGACATGGAGGTCCCTACCAGGCCTGGTAAAAAAAAAAAAGGCTGTAGTTGAGAAAGCTGCTGGCTAAAAGCTGGGCTGGTTAGTGAAAAAGCTGCAGTTGAAAGAGATGCTGGCTGAGAACTGGGCTGGCAGAGAAGGAGAGCCATGTGGGAACTGAACAGTCCTAAAGCTACTACACTGGCTGTGAGCTGGGCCTGTTAGAGGCAGAAAGGCTCGATGGCAGAGAGATCCAATGGCAGAGTAAGCCCAACAGCAGAGGGAGCTGAGTGGGTTGCTACACTGGTCGAGACCTGGACCAGTTAGCAGCACAGAGGCTGATGGCTGAGAGAGCTGAGCAAGCTGCTATGGTGGCTATGAGCTGGACCAGTTAACAGGAGAGGCTGACAGTGGAGAGGCCTGATGGCAGAGAGGCCTGATGGCAGAGAATAGCTAAGGCAGCTGAGTGGGCCAGCTAGCAATGAAGGGGCCTGATGGCAGAGAAACCTAAAGGCAGAGGGCAGCTGAGAAAGCTGTTTTGCTAGGAAGCTATCCTGCACTGAAAAAGGGAGGGATGTGCTTTCTCCTTTAGAGGAGTCTTCCAGACCTTGCCTGTGTCCTTCCTGATCCTGATCCTGAGTTGTAGCCTGTTACTTCCCTAATAAACCACATAACTGTGTGTATGGTCTGTGAATTCTGTGTGGCCGTTGCAATAAATTATTGAACCCAGCAGAGAAGTAAAGAGTGCTGTGGGAAGATGGTTGATATCAGAAATGGTGAAGAAATTGGAGAGCAGAGGTATGTCTGACCTCCATCTCATAGGTACCAGCTTTGTGCTTTTCCTGATTCTTATTCCTCATGAATTTAGACAATTTATTTTTGCATTGCAGCTTGTCATTCTCATCTGGAAAGTGCCCTGCATTCCTCCTCAGCTCTCACATACACTGAACCTTGGGTCCATAGCCACTCTCCTGTAAGAAATGATGCTTTACAAAGCCAGCCAATATCAATAAGTTCTAGGACTGAAACACAAATTTTGAACTCTGGTCTTGTGTTCTCTCTTCTAATGCACTCTTAACAAAACAAAACAATTCACTGCCATTGACTCAGATCTGACTCATAGACCCCCTCCTTGGGTTTCTGAGATGGTATTACTATGGAAGTAGATTACCCAATCTTCCTTCCGAGGAGTGCCTGGTGGGTTTGAACTGCCAGCCTTCTGGTTAGTACTCAAATGCCTTAGGCACTAAGGTTGTTTACTGAGGAAAATTAGACACAGTTGTGCCCTTTAAGGGTAATCACACACACACACACACACACACATTATTGTTCTCTAGATCACATTCACACACATCTCACAATTCACACTCACACACACTCATATACACATTCTCACCCTCAGACATTGTTCTGGTTACCTAGTGCCGCACTGACAGGAATACACCACAAATGGGATGGCCTTAACAACAAGAGTTTATTCTTACAAGGAAGGAAGGTTGGGCAATCCTACTTCCGTAGTGATACTGCCTTGGAAACCCCAGGAGGGGTCGCTATGAGTCGGGGCTGACTTGACGGCAAACAACAACAACAACAACAAAGTCCAAGTTCAAAGTGCCAGGCTCTAGGGGCTGGGTGAAAGCCCCTCAACCTTGGGGTCCAGCTCTGCCTCCTGCTCCTGTCCCACTGCTAGAGGCATTTCTTTCCTCAGACAGCTGCTGGCTTCTGAGGCCGAGAAACCTCAAGGTTGACAAGTAAAAAGGCACAGTCCTGATGTTACCACACAGCAGGCCATTGACTTAAGTCCATTGTAAGTCCCAAGGTTGGCAGAGCATAGCAGGCTGCTGAGCAATGACACAGCTACATGCAGGGTCCAAGAGTGCCAAAGGCTAGAGCCCATTCTCAAAGCTTCTCCTTATATACAGGAAGCAGACCACATACCCAAAGGCAGCTACTCAGATGCTCCCAGTAGATTCCACCATGGAGTTGATTACCAGTCTCATCATGGGGAATACTACATCCAGCTGCCCAACCACTCAACCAGGCCTAGCCAAGTTGACATACAAACATAACTATCACAGACATATATACATATTCACACATGAATATACACATTCACACACATGTTATTACACACTCACATGCACACACATTCTCTCACATATACACACTCACATACATTCTCACACACTCAAATACACTCATACATTCATATACTCACACATTTACAGACTTATTCATAGATATATTCTTACATACTCACATATACATAATCTCACACTCTCACATACACACATTATTACACATTCACACCCCCTTTCCAGCCCAGACACAGTGAGGTTAGCAGCCTAAAAGATGGTGCAGAGTGATAACAGGCCCCTTTCACAGAGGCCCACAGTGAATGAATGTACTACACACACACAGCCAGGTTCTTTTGAGTGACAGTGGTCTTATTTGGTGAAGGAAGGCCTTGGATCTCCTGGCCAAGGCTTTGTGGTGCAGGCAATAGAATAGGGGTTGGGGCCATGTCTGGGAGTCTGGCTAAGAATACTCCCTGTGTCCTGACCGAGAAAACATAAGCTGCCTGCAGCAAATGACCTAGCCAGAGGAGGCTGCCCTGAATTCCTGGGGACTTTTGGGCTGCCTCTTCCTGTTAGTGGCTATTTGGGGTAGACATTGCTCTGAGGAATTCCTATAGCTCTGGGTGGCTTGTGCCTGAGGCTGGATTCACAGACTCCAGAAAGTGAGCATGTCTTTGGGGCTCCTGTAGCAGGAGCTAGGACCTAGTCTTCAGAGAGAAAGGAGACCAGGAAGAGCAAGAGGTCTCCAGATGAAGATCCCAGCCAGCAAGAGGTCTTCCCTGAGTCCAACTGGGGTCTAGCCCCACACTGTGCTGGTAAGGTCAAGGTTCTGGGCATGACAGGAAGTTTACTGAGGTTTCAGAGCTCCATCAGGAAAAGAAGGAGCCTCTTATCAGTTAGGGGCAGGTGCCAGTCAGGAAACCCTGTCATGGCCTCAGGGATCAGAGAGGGAGGAGCCCATTGATGAGGCAAGAAGACAGGTCAGTCTCGAAGCTGAACTTCCAGAGTTCCACACCAGCAGGTTGAAGTCCTTGACCACAGCTCTGGGACCCATAGTCCCATCCAACCTTGCTACTCTGTGACTGCAGCATTAGAACAGCATAGGACCAGACAACAAGGGGTGGCTGGAAACTGCCTGGAAACCTGTCTCAGCTTGGTGCTCTCTGGGGGACCATCTTCAGTTGTTATAGCCCAGATGTGAGCAGTTACTTATCCCCAGCAATGTACATATATTCCCCAGATTTCCCATCTTTTGTGTATGTGTATTTAAATTATTTGTTGCCCAACCAATATAATTCTAATAATGAAAAACTTAAGCCACTTCAACTCCAGCATATTGTCTGTCAGTTTGTTGTACTGTGGTGACTTGCATATTGCTGTGATGCCAGAAGCTATGACACCAGTGTTTCAAATACCAACAGGGTCACCTATGGTGGACGGGTTTTGGTGGAACTTCCAGACTAAAACAGACTGGGAAAAAGGATGAGGCCATCCACTTCTGAGAAAATTGGACAATGAAAACTGTATGAATAGCAGTGAAATACTGTCTGATATACTACTGGAAAACTTTATGAATAGCAGTGAAACATTGTCTGATATGGTGCCAGAAGATGAGCCCCTCAGGTTGGAAGGAACTCTAAATGTGACTAGGGAAGAGCTGCCTCCTCAATGTAGAGTCGACCTTAATGATGTGGATGGAGTAACCTTCTGGGCCTTCATTTGCTGATGAGGCCTGGCTCAAAATGAGAAGAAAAAGCTACAAATATTCATTAATAATTGGAATGGAATGTATGAAGTATGAATCTAGGAAAACTGGAACTTGTCAAAAATAAAATGGAATGCATAAAAATGGTTCCCACAGTATATTGACCAGGAACTTCCAGAAATTCAAGCTGGATTCAGAAGAAGATGTGGAAAGAGGGATATCATTGCTGATGTCAGACTGATCTTGGGCTGAAAGTTAATACCAGAAACATGTTTACCTGTGTTTTATTGGCTATGCAAAGTTATTTGACTGTGTAGATCATAACAAATTATGGATAATGTTGTGAAGAATGAGAATTCCAGAACACTCAGTTGTGCTCACGAGGAAACTGTACATAGACCAGGAGGCTGTTGTTCAAACAGAACAAGGGGATACTGCTTGATTTAAAGTCAGGAAAAGTGTGCATCCTGAAAGGGTTGTATCCTTTCACCATTCTTATTCAATCTGTATGCCGAGCAAATAATCCAAGAAGCTGGACAATATGAAGACCATGGCATTAGGATTGGAGGAAGACTAATTAACAACCTGTGATAAGCAGAAGACACAACCTTGCTTGCTGAAAGTGAAGATGACTTGAAACACTTATTGATGAAGATCAAAAACTACTATCTTCAGTATGAATTGCACCTCAACATAAAGAAAACAAAATTCTCACAACTGGACCAATAAGCAACATCATGATATATGGAGAAAAGATTGAAGCTGTCAGGAATTTTGTTTTACTTGGATCCACAATCAAAATCCATGGAAGTAGCAGTCAAGAAATCAAATGTCTGGTGAGTAGCGACTGGAATCTTAAAAGCTTGCAAGCAGACATCTAGATGCAACAAAGGGTCTCTCCTTGTCCAGAGCAAAGAAAAATGAAGAAAACCAAAGACCCATGAAAACAATTAGCCCAAGCAATTGGTAAACCATGTGATCCTCAGCCTATATGACTATGAGACCATGAGAACTAGATGTTGCCTGGTTGCCACTGTCAACCACTCGGAAGGGGATCTATGCAGGAGATCCTGGATAGAGTGGGAGAACAATGTGGAGCAAAATTCAAAATCATTAAAAAAAAGGGGGGGGGGAAGGGACCAGTTTTGCTGGTCTGATAGAGCCTTAAGGAACCACTGAAACTATGGCACCTAGCTGCCCTTCAGCTCTGGAATTGAACCT
>NW_006922061.1:250882-261655 GCF_000298275.1 Orycteropus afer afer | reverse complement strand
GTGTCCATTCCTCCATGGACTTCTGCCCCCGAGCTGTCTCCCCATGCATAAACAGCCCTTCTTTCTCCCATGATTGTTCTCTCCAGGGAGTGTATCTACCTCAGGTAAATGTTCAACTCCTATGCCTGTCTTTTGTTTGGCTGGAAGCCACAGGTGTGGGTTCAATTCCAAACCTGAAGGGCAGCTAGGGGCCATAGTCTCAGTGGTTCCACTAGGCTCTATCAGACCAGCAAACCTGGTCCCCCCCCCCCTTTTCTCCAAATGATTTTGAGTTTTGTTTCACGTTCTTCTTTCTCTATATAAGAATGGTCAGACTGTTGTCAGAAAGGACCATTCCCTGGAGGAGGATATCCTGCTTGGTAAAGTGGAGGGTTAGCAAAAAAGGGGAAGAGCCTCAGTGAGATGGATTGACACAGTAGCTGCAATGATGGGCTCAAACAGCAGGGATTGTGAGTATGGCTCAGGACAGGGCAGTGTTTGCTTCTGTTGTACAGAGGGTCTCTGTGAATTGGAGCTGACTCACCAGCACTTAATAGCAAGAACAACAACCCCAGCTTTCTTACAAATATCATCTTTATACTTTTCCATGTTGCCTCCTGGGCGTGAGCAGTGGAGGTGGTGTGACAGTGTCACAGGTGGATGCAGCTTCATTTCCTGTTTAGTATCAGTAACATCTATCCTTGTGGCTGCAACCTTCATGGTTATAACTTAACAGGTGTATGATATTGCAGTGAGGAAATGCATCAAATTTACCAAACCACTTCCCCACTCTTGGACATTTTGGCCACATCCAGTTTTAAGCCTTTGATTGAAAACAAAGTCTTTAGCATACTTGTGTGTAGGACCTTGTATGCTCTTGGGTCCTTTCCTTAACATGGATGAAGTGAAAAGATCTGAACATTTTATGGTTCTTTAATCACAAATTGATTATTGTTTTCTAAAATGCCTCACCACTTGCACTGCCTCTGGGTGGGTGGAAAGTGTGCAGTTTCACCACATCCTTGCAAGAGCTGGATGAGCCGTTTTTAAGATGCTCACTAACTAGGCAGCAGGAGGGTAGCTCACACACGTGTGCTGCTCCCTTGAGATTGCAGCTTCCAGTGTACCAGGGTCTCTTATTCAGCCACCTATGATTATATTGTTGGAAGTAGATTTTCTGGAGTCTCTCATTCCTCAGACATCATTCCTCCAGGTGTGGTGAAGGGGACTGTGAGATCTGTTACCATGCAGAGTCCAGTGCAAAGGTCTGGTTTGGCTAAGTCTGCACTTGGAACTGTAGCAGAGAGTGGTGGTGCTGTATGCATGGGAGTTGTGGTCACCTTCATGTGTCAGTTTGAGTAGGGTGGTCATTCCTTTTGGTGAGTCCCTGAACTCCTGAGAGGAGTGTGTCCACAGGACAAGTCAAGAATGACCTGATTTTAGCCAAAAGATAAGTGGCAACAGCTTCTGAGTTTGGAAGAGTCTAAGAAATAGGTTGCTCCCCAGGCCCAAGTCTGAATCTGCCAGGGGCCTCCAGGGCCAGTGATTGACCTCCTGCAGCTCCTGTTCACTCTGGAGCAGCCTCTCCTTTCTGGGTGCTGGGGATGATGATCACAGTCCCCCTCTTCTTGCCTTCGCTGTGTCCCTCAGATTGAAAGGGCAATGGGGCTCAAAGGCAGGAGCATCACCCTCGTTACAATGCTGCCCAGAGATCCCTTGGGGTAGGGGTACTGTGCGGTGAGGTCTTGGCCTAGCTCCTTAGCCTGTCTATACCTCAGTTTCTTCATCTTCCTCAAAGGGTTGCAGTAATGGTGGTAGTGTTTCAGTGAATGAATGCTCTCAGGAAGGCCATCACAGCCTGGGTGTGAGGAAGGGGCTTGGCATTGCTGTTTGCCACACTCTGGCTGAGGGTGTCTCCAGGACCAATGGTTGGAGCCTCCAGGCTATGGCTATGGTAGAGGATTTTGTCTGGCCCTGAGTTCCTACAATCTCTGCCCTTCACTCCTGGCCAGGCCGGAGCTATCCCCTTCTTGTGAAGAGTGTGAACCTGTAAGCAAGGCACTGCAAGCATACAGACCCACACCTGGGGCTCTGGCACTAGATGGTGGCCATCCAGGGAGAGGCTGGACACCCCATCATGATGCTCTTGCAAAGGCTCCTTGTTCCTGTTCTTGGTGGAGGACTGTCAAGGCTCCAAATGGGGAGGACACCACCTGGCTGTGTGGTTTCTCTGTGAAGGTTGCTGGGTGGTACAGCAGTGCCCCTCTGTGTACCAAGAAGGAGGTCAGCCCTGGTCCACTCCTTTCAGCTGTGGGCCTGGGACTCACTGTATAAACTCCATCCTTAGACTCTCCTGTACAAAATAGGGCTCTCATGGGGCTGATGTGAGGATGACCTAGCTTTAATTAATGTAAAGTGCTTAAAATTCCTTTAAAATAAAAGAAATTAGTGTACTCAGATCTCCTGGGCTTGCTTTTGGGGAGCCAGTATCACATGCAGAGAGGACAAGCCTCAGGGAACAGATGCCCTCACATGGGGCCGCAGAAAGGCTCTCAGAGCCCCCAGCTTTTCAGGGTCCCTAAGCTGTGTCCATTGTAGGAAAGGAATGTGACCCCCAAACTTCCCTGGGGCAAAGTTGGGGCCCAGTGTGGGCTGAGGCTTCCTTAGCTCTGCCTATGCTGTCTTTGCCTGCGGGCAAGGCTCACAAGTGAGGCATGGGACACAGGAGTGATGACTAAACTCAAAAACTCACTTTTGTTGAGCTAGAAAGAGCAAAAGTGGGAAGACAGAAATGCAGGACATGATGTCACCAAACTGGTCCTCATGAAGTGCTCAGAGCCCTAGGGCAGGACTGTGGCAGGAGTCACAGTTCTTACTCATGGCAATCCCATATGTGGAGAGTAGAATTGCTCCGTAGGGTTTTCAAGGCTGTGACATTGAAACAGATTGGCAGGCCTGCTTTCTGAGGAGCCTCTGGGTAGTTTTGAACCTCAAACCTTTCATCTAGTAGTGGAATGTTTAACTATTTGCACTACCTATGCAAAGTGGTGGCATAGGGATGAGAGGAGAGACAATGCCAGGTAGACTGTGATGTAGAAGGGGCGGGATGGACCCCGGTGAGTGGGGGTGGGGGCAGGCCAAGGGTCCTGTGTTAACCCATGTGACAGTCCCTGAAATGTGATTTGTAACATGGCAGATTGGAGCCAGGCTAGGCCCGCAAGGAAGAGGGATAGTATACTGCTGTCCCATCCCCTCTGAGGGATAGAGCTTAGGTCACTTAGACCACCAAGGCAGATCATGAGTGGGAGTGAGAGACTGAGGTGGCACAAAGTGTGCTCCCCATGCCCCCACCATGGGCTGACTTGGTGGTCCCGATATGTCCTGGGGCCTGGCCCTGGTATTTCCTACGAGGTCCCCCAAGGGTTCCCTTGGGGTTTTTCTTTATTTTGTTATTAGGTAATAGCTATAGCTAGAATTCCTGGAGCCCTCTGAGCACTTGGCACACCCCAACCCCTGTCATCCTCTTTAAACTTCTGCCCTCCTCAAGCCAAGATCTGCTGGTATCCAGAAAGTGATGTCACTTGCAGAGACCCTTGCAAAGCTCCCTGTGCCCATTCCCAGCTCACAATGTCTCTGCAAGGACACCTCTCTGGGCAGAGGTTGATTTGCTGTATTGAATGGGTGGGTGAATGAGAGGGTAGCTGGATATATAGCAGATTCCTGAGGCCCAGTGAGGTAACAACTCATTTGGAGGTGGGGGGCCTCCCAGAGCACTCCCTTATCTGCCCAGGAGGTGCTTGCAGCCTCAGCTTAGCCACTCAGTTTCCATACAGGCCCTCCTCAACTTCACCTGGCCTCCTACCCTAAGGACACTAAATCCATTGGGGCCCTGCCCTACTCTGTCAGCTGCTCCTGGCCCTTTATCCCTGCTTCCTGGCTCTCTTGTCATCCAATTTGGCCCAGACCTCACCTGCCACAGTTGTTCCTTCTCCTCAAAGTTCAGCCCCATGGCTATTTCTCCAGGAAGCCTTCCCACATCTCTCTCAAGGGCCATCCAGTCCTAATGCCTCTGAGTCTATATTGTTCCTTGAAAATTTCTAAAATCTCTAAATAGTGAAGTTCTCAAAGTAGGTGATTTCAAATAGAAATGGCAGATCACAGAACAGAAGGGGCCAAGATCTCCACATCCTTCCTTTCCTGGGATGAGCTTGTCTTAATGTCCAGAGTGTGAACTTTCTGAAGGCAGGGGCCGCATGTTTTCCCCCGATCTCATGCCAGCTCAGGAAAGAGAAGGGGACCATTTGGGAGTGTGTGCATGAGCATCCACATGAGTCTGTGTGTGTGCATGCATCTACGTGTGTGCATGAATATGTCTCTGTGTGTCAGCATGTGTGTTGCTGTGTGTCTATTTGTGTGGATAAGTATGCACATGGGTATGTACCAGTGTGCATGTGCATGCATGAGTATGGATGCATGTATGTACATGGCTGTGTCCCTGTGTGCATGTGTGTTGACATGTGTCTGTGTGTATGGGTGTGTCTCTATATGCATAGGTGTCCAAGTGCCTGTGTGTACATGTGCATGTGTGTTTGTATGCACCCATGCGTGTGCATTAAGTGTCCCTGTGTATTAGTGTCCATGCTAATACATGGGTGTGTCCATATGTATGTGTTCTCAGACCACTTGCAAGGCTTCTTGGAGTTCAGGAACACATCTGCCACAGAGCTGTACTTCCAAGGCCCAGCCTCCAGTACTTTTTTGAGGACTGCCAGGATGCCTGGGGGCTCCCAAATGCATATGTTGGTCTGTAAATACAACAAGAACACTGGTGATTTGACATATCTGATTTCAAAAGAAAATGGATATAACTATTTTCAAAACAAAATGAAAACCAAAAAATAATGCAGTGAATGGGGAAGGGTACCCTTCTGCCGTGTATGATTTGATGAAAAGGCCTCCCAGCAGAGCATCTGTCCTGCCTAAGACCCAGATGTCCCTGACCTAGCCTCCAGCCTGGGTTTCAACAACAGGTTCTTGACTCTACATATCCAGGTGAATGATTATGTTCTTTCCTTTTACCTTCACCTTCTTTCCTCCACTAAAAGTCAGTCAGAGGGAGAAGCCTCATCTGTGGTACCCACACTTCCAGTGGTTGCTGGGTCACAGAGGGAGGGAGCTTCAGAAAGTGCAGCTTTGGCAGGGTCAAGGTGGGGGTGGTCCTCACTAGTCTAGAGTGATACCCATAGACCCTGGGGCTTCTACCCCCAGGATCATCTTGGGGCTCACTCCTTCAGGATCTGTGGGGCTCTGACCCACAGCAGACTTGAGCCAGAGCCCTGGGAGCTCAGAAATCTGCATTTGTTGCCTGGTGACCCTGTGGACATACGAAGCTGTGGACATAAGAACCCCTTTCTCCAGAAAAGACCATTTGTTGATGTTAGTTGCCATTGAGTTGGCTCCGACTTATAGAGACCTCATTTATAACAGAACAAAATGTTGCCTAATCCCGCTCTGTCTTCACAATTGTTGGTATGTATGAGGCCATTGTGGCAGCCACCATGTCAATCTAGCTCTTTGAGGATCTCCCTCTTCTCTCATGCCAGAAAAGAAAAGAAGTGGAGTTCTTAGCCCCTCCTGTTCTTTTTTGATGTCTTTCTTCAGGGATTGGGCCCTCCTGATAACATATCTAAAGTAAGTGAGAAAAAAATCTCACTATCCTAACTTCTAAGGAGTATTCTGGCTGTACTTCTTCCAAGACAGATTTGTTCATTCTTCTGGAAATTCATGGTATATTCAATATTCTTCACCAACACCATAATTCAAATGCATCAACTCTCTTTCTGTCTTTCTTCTTCAATTTGGCTTCTAAGAACCACGTCCAAAAATAAAGGAAGAGGGGTTCCTTGTTCCATGTGCCCAGGACACATGGCCAGTCTGCCCCGGGGAGTGGCCATAAGGCAGGGCAGCACTGCCCAGCCAAGGGCTCCATAATCTGGGTCAGGGAACAGAAAGGCTGGAGGATTTGGAACATATGGCCTAGGACCTGGGTGATGTGAAGGGGCCAAGGGGTGGAATCAGTGTTCCATTGGATAGTCAAATGAAGGTCACAGCATACTGCCTGCAAGGACACTTCTGAGGCTGGACATTCAATATCTCAGTCCTCTGGTGGCCAGGAGGGACTGAGAGAGGGCTGCCACTGGGTTTATTTCGTTGGGCAGAAGCACCAGCTTCTGGGGCTCATGTCAGGGAAAGACCCCTCCAGGGCCTTAGCCAGACACACAGCAACAGCCTGGCACTTGTCTGGAAACCCATGCAGATGTCCCCAGACTCCCAGACCCATGACTGAGGCCTCAGGGCCTCCCCAGCTTCATTATGGGTGCTGCTGGTGTAGATGGGCCATCCTCCTCAACCCCAAGAGCACTAAGGCCAAGAAGAATCTAGGCCTGCAATCTGGGTGTGCCACCTGCTCTCACTCTTACGAGGTTCCACTGGATCTGAACACCCTGGCAGGAGGTAGTGACGCCCCTGGAGAGACAGGTGGTGTCTGGCTCTGGAGAATTCCTTTTGCTCCCTGGGACCCCAGTGTCTTCTCTGAGGACCCACTATGCAGGGTTGTGCTCTTCCATCCCCTGAATGGTCTTGGAAGAGAACAGGATTTGGAGTTGGGGAAAGCCAGGCCCACCCAGCTTAGTGCTTTACACATAGTAGACATGCCTAAAGGCTGTTGCCCCTAGATGTGACATGCCCCAGCTGTGGACTTTGGCCAGGGAACTGGGCTTCAAAGAGTCTGGCTTCTGCAAAGCTAGGGCCACAGAGAATGGAAGGCTGAGGAGCACTGAATCCTGGCTCTAAAAGGCTCTAAACCTGTTCCCCGAATTGAGCAATTTGGCTAAAATCCACCTGCCAGAGTTGTTGTAAAGATTAAATAAAATAATAGGCAGAAAGCTCCAGTGTGGGAGGTGTGCGTTCCACCCACCCAGCCCTGTGCATGGACATTACCCTCTCTCCACACATCTTTGTGTCCCTTTCAGGGCTCAGAGTTACCAGGAGGCAGGAGGCTGTACACAGAATAAGTGCTTCTGGCTCACCCCAGCCTTGCACTGCCTACCTGCTCACAGGCCTTCAAGCCTACAGATGACTGGACCTCAGAGATGAGCTGGCCCCAGAAGTCCAACAAGGCCCCTGGCATGAGCAATGTAGGAGTATTTATAAAGGGTGTCCTATATGGTGTATGCCATGGGAACCTCCAGAGGAGAGTAGGATGGGGAAACTGAAGCAGGCACCTAGCAAGAGCATGACTTGCTTGAGTCCAATATCAGGATTCTAACCTGCCTCCTGCCCCAAAAGTGGCTCCTTAGTGCCTATAATCATGAAGCCCCCCACTGCTGCTCTCCCTATTATCTTCATTTTCTCCCACTGCAGATGCAGCCCTCCACACAATCAGGGGAAGCAGCAGGAGTGGCATGACCTAAGGCCCTCTAGGCCCACCTCATCCACCTGAAGGGCCCATATGACCCCCAAAATGTGAATCTTAGGCAATAAAGAGCCATTCATCATCACTCACATTTTCTGTGGGTTAGGGGTCCAGAAGTGGCTTCATGGAGTGGTTATGGCTTGGGTTACTCCTGAGATTTCAGATGCTGGCTGGGGTCACCCTCATCTGAAGGTCCACCACTTCCAAGAAAATATATCACACAGCTATCCAGTGTGGAAGGCCTCACAGGGCTGCTTGAGTGCCATTATGGCATGGCCTCTGCCTTCCCCAGGATCCAGTGATCCTGGAGACAAAACAGAAGCTGCAATGCCTTCCAGGACTTGCCTGGCAGCCCCATATGACCCCTTCTGCTAGGAGTGCCAGGAGGTGAAACCTCCAGGCCTTCATGATGCTGGCTACTACAGCTGGTTTGGAGCATATAACATAGACCCTGACCCTGCAGCCCTTGTGTGGATAATTTATGGTAATTTCTTATGCTAACAGGAACTTCCTTTAAATTGTTTTTCAGAAACTAACAGCTTCAACCTGATGCAACCATCCCAAACTAGTTTTGACACGTTTTGAATCTCATGCATGCTCCCTTTTGCTACACCAGCGAAACCAAACCAATCTGCTGCACACCAAATGAAACTCCTCAGCTTTCCAGAGTCCAAGTCCCCTAATACTTCTGCCACCCTGATGCAGTGAATTAAAATTATGCTGTCCCTTTAATTAGAGGCAAGAACAGTCCAAGCCAGTCACTAATGAGTATATAAATGTCCCCATTTTCAAATCCCATAAATTTGTAACCCACACTTACTTTGAGGAGTCAGATCTGAGGAACTGTCCTGCTCACTCCTTGCTTAGTGCTCTGCAATAAATGTACTTTCTCTTCTCAAAGACCAGCATCCAGTGATTGGATTATGTGCGCACTGGGCAGGAACCCATATTTGGTTCAGTGACAAGAACACCCCCACTGCTGTGGCCAGGAGGTGAACAGACCAGCAGCCCCACCACAGAGCCAAATTTAAGGAAAAAGGGCAAATAAGGGAAGTGTCACAGGTACAGATCCAACTGACACCCTCAAACCAGGCTGGCCTGGACAGCCCCCCTTCCCTCTCCAACCCCTAACAAATTTTAAACCTGGGGTTTCACACTGGTCTTCAAGACTTGCTCACTTTCATGACAAACAGTAATGGCAGCATTGGCGTGGGGCTGACAGGCTCCTGCATATGGCCCTGTGGGTGCTGAAACACAGAGAAGGAGACAGGGTCTCCTTCAGACACCAGGCAGGCCTAGAGCCAACCCCTCTGCTCCAGGATTCTCATTCATTCTCAGCCCAGGGCCTATACCCAGGAGATGCCCCATAAGCAGGTGACAGTAAAGGGAGGAGACATCAAGAGAAGGCCGGGCTGGGTAGGGACAGTGAGTGTGCAGGGGGCCCTGGTGTGTTCAGACCCCAGGGGCCTAGGTAGAAACAGCAGGCTGTGCAGGAGAAAGTTCAGGTCCTACTGGTGAGGAGTGGTCAGGAATAACTTCCTGTTGTATAGAGAGGAAGAACCCTGGGGAACATCTCAAGTGGGCTAGGGGAAGAGGGCTGGGAGTCCATGATATACCCAGTGACACACCCTGTGGGTCTGGACCCCATATTGTTCTCCCTAAACCTGGCAGCCTCTTCTACCTGTTTCCCTCCTTTGGCCACTTTAGGGGATCCTGGCATTGTCCCCATGTCTATCCTCTACCTTGCTTCTTTCCTTCCTACTACCCCCTACCTCCAGACCCTGCCAGCCACATGATCCTAGCACTGTTGACTGAGGACCAAGGAGGCACCCTAAGTGGCATCCCAGACACTGAGGGACTGTTTCCCCTTGTGAAGGCTGTGTTCCCATGCAGACTGCTATGGCTGGGCAGTAGGGTTGCAGAGGAGGAGGTTCGCAGAGCCCAAGAGGCCCAGAAACTTCCAAACCCCTGCAATGGGATACAGAGACCTGGTATGACTCATTGTGGAAGCCAGGGACACTCAGACTCAGCCGTCCCCTGACATGAGGCTACCAGCCCCAGCACAGGGCTAGGCAATCAGCCATCCACCTGGAAGGCCTCGGGGTCATCTGGGCAGGTGGTGGCCCTAAGTGGGTGCTGCAGACACTCAGTGGGAAAGGCATGCAGAGCTTGACACCTGTACCCCCCAAGTGCTGGGCCTTCACTGGGGTCCATAGAGACCTGAGTTATAGGGGGTGTCCAGATCCCTCTGAGGGACACTGGTTGGACACTCTTGATATTAGATCCTACAGGAATTGAGGTCCCTGAAGACCTAGGTTAAAGGGGCACTGGGAAAGTGGACCTCCACTATGAGGCTAGACTTACTTTTCGGGAGCTCATCACCCCTGCCCCCTGTTCACATGTCCAAGGCCCTTCTCTCCATAGGGCCCTGCAGAGAGTCTGGCAGGGCCAGGAGCAACCTCCAAGAGTAACACTGTCTGCAAGGAGGGTACTAGGCTCAAAACAACTGTTTTCTTAAATACGAGGCTCATTTCCTGTCCCAGCTTCATGGCAACTAGCCTCCACAGTTTAGGGGAGAATTGGGCAGCAGCTTTCATCCTCTAGACAGCTCTGTTGGTATGGCTGGACCAGCAAGGGCCTCAAGGACCCCATAACCACACTGTGGTCAGGACAGCCCAGGGACCAGCCTGCTCTGGGGTCAGACTTTCCCTGCTGAGCCTGCCCTGAGATCTCAAGGGAGTGGCACATATGATCCTTCACCCAAACAATGCTTGTTGTTAGTTGTTGTTATGTACCATCGAGTTGGACCTGACTCATAGTGACCCCTCCTTGGGTTTCCGAGGCAGTATCACTATGGAAATAGATTGCCCCATCTTCCTTCCGAGGAGTGGCTGGTGGGTTTGAACCCAAGTCAAGTGCCTTAGCCACTGTGCTACCAGAGCTCCCAAAAAATGCTTATGAGCACCTATTCCATGGTGCCTGAGGAGGGTCACACTCACAGCAAGCTAGGGCAGGGTACCAGGGGAGCAGGTGGTCAAGAGCTCTGCAGAAGGAGGAGGAAGCATGGTTACTGTCATTGTTAGGTGCTGTTGAGTCATCTCCAATTCACAGCTTGCCTAAGCACAGCAGAATAAAACACTGCCTGGTCCCACGCCAGCTCCACAATCCAGCTATACTTGAGCCCATTGCGGCAGCCACTGTGTCAATCCCTCTCATTGAGGGCCTTCCCCTCCTTTGTCAATGATCCACCTTACCAAGCATGGCATCTGTGTTAGACTGGGTTCTCTAGAGAAGCAAAACCAGTAAAGCTTATATATATA
>NW_006922061.1:250059-250782 GCF_000298275.1 Orycteropus afer afer | reverse complement strand
GGACCAGTTTCACGGGTCTGATAGAGCCTGATGGAACACTGAGACTATGACACATAACTGCCCTTCAGGTCTGGAATTGAACCCACTTCTGTGGCTTCCAGCCAAACAAAAGATAGGCATATGAGGTGAACATTTATATTAGGTAGACACACTCCTTGGAGAGATTAATCATGGGAGAATAGAAGGGCTGTATATACACAGGGAGACAGCTCAGGGGGCAGGAGTGCATGGGAGGGAAGGACACAGACGAGGTAACTATGGGGGGGCAATGGAAGGGGAGCTGTTGCATTGTGGGAAATTGCAGTCAATATCATGAGACAAAGTATATGTGAGCTACTGGATGGAAAGTGAATTTTCTCTGTAAACTTTCACCTAAATCACAATGAAAATAAAATTAAAAAAAGTAAAGAGAAAAGAAAAGAAGAAGAAAAAAAAGTGTGGAAAAAGTTAGAAACCTGGCACACATCTTTCCTGATTTTAAACCACACAGTATCCCCTCATTCCATCCAAATGACTTCTTCTTGTTCTATGTACAGATTTAACATGAGCATAATTAAGTGTTTTGGAATTGTCATTCTTAGCAATATTATCCAAAATTTATTGTAATCCACACAGTTGAATGTCTTTACATAGCCAGTGTTGTTGTTGTTGACCTGACCCATAGCGACCCCTCCTTGGGTTTCTGAGGCAGTATCACTATGGAAGTAGATTGCCCAACCTTCC
>NW_006922061.1:242135-243579 GCF_000298275.1 Orycteropus afer afer | reverse complement strand
TATTCTTTGCTTTGAGCCAAGATCCATCTGACAGCAGATATGATATCCCTTGTTCCATGTCCTCTTCTGAATCCAGCTTGCATCTCTGGAAGTTCTCTGTCAAAATACTGCTGCAACCGTTTTTAAGTTATCTTCAGTAAGATCTTACTTTCATGAGATATTAATGATATCGTTTGGTAATTTCCACATTCTGTGGGATCACCTTTCTTTGAAATGGGTAAAAATATAGATCTCTTCCAGTCAGTTGGCCAGGTAGCTGTCTTCCAAACCTCTTGGCATAGCCGAGTGAATGCCTCCAGTGGGGCATCCATTTCTTGAAACATCTCAATGGGTATTCTTCAATTCCTGGAGCCTTGTTCTTTGCCACTTTTTTCAGTGCAGCTTTGACTTCTTCTTTCAATACCATTGGTTCTTGATCATATGCCACCTCCTGAAATGGATGAAGATTGATCAGGTCTTTTTGGTACAGTGCTTCTGTGTATTCCTTCCATCTTCTTTTGATGCTTCCTGCATCATTCAATATTTTGCCCATAGAACCTTTCAATATTGCAACTTGAGGCTTAATTTTTTTTGCTAAGTTCTTTAAGCTTGAGAAATGCTGAGCTTGTTCTTCCCAGAAGCATGGTATGAGTTCCATATTCCAGCTTGGGGCTCAGTATATGTGTGTGGGGGGGACATGGTAGCTCAGGCCTGGCTCATAGATAGGTCCCAAGGCCATGGGTGATGTGTTTAGGAAGGGGGTATTGTGGTGTGCTTAGATTCTTGTCCAGCATCAGGACAGGAGTTTATGGCCCAACAACAAGCTGGCTCTGTAGGAACAAGCCCATAGTTGAACTTCTGGGTACTCAATAGTGGGGACATGCGAGGCTACATCCTCATTGTTAGAAGCGAGAGGTGATGTTTCTTCCTTACCTCTTGCAGGCTGAGGTGCCACGAGCACCATTCCCCATGTGGTGGGATCAGCAGGGCAAAGCTGGTGTTTTGGGGAGGTGGCAAGTAGCCCCAACTGCCTCCCATAGCTCTAGCCAAAAGCCTCTGCCTGAGCCTTCCATGGACTTGGCATGAAGACATATTCCAACTCCCTTTCCCTGGAGCCAGAGCTAGTTTAAGGAGTCAGAGAGCCCTGAACACTGATAATCTGCAGTGCCCTTCCTCTGCTTACACATGCATTCCAATGGGATATGTGTTATATATGTTGTTGTTGTTAGGTACCATTGAGTTGGCCTTGACTCATAGTGACCCTGTGAACAACAGAAGGAAGCACTGCCTAGTTCTGGCCAACCTCACAATTGTTGCTATGAGTTACATGTATATATACACGTTCTGGTTACTTAGTGCTGCTCTGACAAGAATATATACCACAAATGGGATGGTCTTAACAAACAAGAGTTTATTCTCTTACAGTTTGGAGGCTTTAAGTCCAAGTTCAAAGTGCCAGGCTCTA
>NW_006922061.1:231214-241620 GCF_000298275.1 Orycteropus afer afer | reverse complement strand
AAAAAAAAAAAACCAAAACACTCACTGCCATCAAGTTGATTCTGACTCATCCACTGGTTTCCAAGGTGGTAAATCTTTATGGTAGTAAATTGCCCCATCTTCCTTCCACAGAGTGGGTTTGAACTGCCACCTTCCTGGTTAGCAGTCAAATGCCTTAGACACTGCACCATCAGAGCTCCCTATATATGAATATAAACCAAACCAAACTCACAGCGCTCAAGTGGATTCTGACTCATAGCAATCCCATTGGGTTTCTAAGGCTATAAATCTTTATGGAAGCAGACTGCCTCATCTTTCTTCCATGGAGTGGCTGGTGAGTTTGAACCACTTACCTTTTGGTTAGCAGCCAAATACCTTAATCATTACACCACCAGGCCTCTCATTTATGTATATATACATGTATATTCATCACTCATAGCATTTCTCAACTGTCACATTTCTCAAACTGAAAGAACTGAAGAAAAAATTCAAGCCTCAAATTGCAACAGTGAAGGCTTCTATGGACAAAATATTAAATGACGCAGGAAGCATCAAAAGAAGATGGAAGAAATATACAGAGTCACTGTACCAAAAATAATTGGTTGACATTAACCAATGATACTGAAGTAAGAAGTTCAAGCTGCACTGAACGAATTGAAAAAAAAAAAAAAGGCTCTAGGAATTGACAGAATACTCATTGAGATGTTTCAACAGATGGATGCAGCAATGGAGGAGATTACTTGTTTATGCCAAGAAATTTGTAAGACAGCTACTGACCAACCAACTGGAAGAGATCTATATTTGTACTCATTCCAAAGAAAGGTGATCCACCAGAATATGCAGTTTATTGAACATCATTAATATCACAAACAACTAAAATTTTGGTGAAGGTAATGTAAAGCAGTTGCAGCAGTATATTGACAGGAAACTTCCGGAAATTCAAGCTGAATTCAGAAGAGAACATGGAATGGCGTTGTCATTGCTGATGTCAGATGGATTTTGGTTGAAAGCATAGAATAACAGAAGGATGTTTGTCTGTGTTTTCTTGACTATGCAAAGACAATCAACTATGTGGATCATAACAAATTATGGATAACATTGTGACAAATGGGAATTCCAGAACACCTAATTGTGCTCATGAAGAACCTGTACATGCCAAGAAGTTCAAACAGAACAAGGAGATACTGCATGGTTTAAAATCAGGAAACGTGTGCCTCAGGGTTGTTTCCTTTCACCATATTTATTCAATCTGTATACTGAGCAAATAATCCAAGAAGCTGGACTATATGAAGAAGAACTTGGCATTAGGATTGGAAGAAGACTCATTAACAACCTGTGATATGCAGATGATACAATCTTGTTTGCTGAAAGTGAAGATGACTTGTGGCACTTTCTGATGAAAATCAAAGACAATAGTCTTCAGTATGGATTACACCTACCTCAACATAAAGAAAACCAAATCCTCACAACTGGACCAATAAGCAATATCATGATAAATGGAGAGAAGATTGAGGTTGTCAGGAATTTCATTTTACTTGGCTCCACAATCAACATCCAGGGAAGCAGCAGTTGAGAAATTAAACAGTGCATTGCACAGGGCAATACACTGTGAAAGAGCTCTTTAAAATGTTAAGGATATCACTTTAAAGACTAAGGTATACCTGACCCAAACCATGGTATTTTCAATAACTTCATATGCATATGGAAGCTGGCCAATGAATAAGGAATACTGAAGAAGAGTTGATGTCTTTGAATTGTGGTGTTGGTGAAGAATGCTGAAAATATCATGGATTGCCAGAAGAGATAAATTGGTCCTGGAAGAAGTGCAGCCTGAATTCCCCTTAGAAGTAAGAACATCAGATTTCACTTACTTTGACCATGTTGTCAGAAGGGATCATTCCGTGGAGAAGGATATAATGCTTTGTAAAGTAGAGGGGTCAGCGAAAAAGAGAAAAACACTCAACAAGATGGATTAACACAATGGCTGTAATGATGGGCTCAAGGATAACAACGCTTGTGAGGATGGTGCAGGGATTGCTTCATAATGTTGTACATAGTATTGCTATTAGTTGGAGCTGACTTGATGGCACTTAACAACAACAACATATATATGTGTGTTTGTGTGTCTTAGCTATCATGATATAACTTCTTTTTAAATGTGACTGTATTAGCAACTAAGAAGCTCTGGTAGCACAGTGCCTAAGACATTTGACTGCTAACCAGAAGGTTGTCAGTCCAAATGCACCAGCCACACCTCAGAAGGAAAACTGGTCAATCAACTTCAGTAAAGATTTACTGCCTCGGAAACCCAATGGGGGTCACTATGAATTGGAATCTACTTGATGGCAGCAGGCTCTTTATTTATTTATTTATTTATTTATTAGCAAATGAACTCAAAAGTGGCATATGCCATTTTAATGGAATGAGATGAACTAGATTACAAAATTTTTCATGGATGTGGGGTACTAAGCTCTGGTAGCATAGTGGCTAAGGCACTTGACTGCTAACCAAAAGGCTGGCAGTTCAAACCCACCAGCCACTCCTTGGATGGAAGATGGGGCAATCTACTTCAGTAGTGATACTGCCTCAGAAACCCAAGGAGGGTTCGCTATGAGTCGGGTTTGACTCGATGGCACATAACAACAACAACAAACACAAAAAGAATATTCCATATATTTTACAACAAAGAAAATTAGCGAACTTAGTTGTTTCAATTTAATCAATGTAAAATGCTGTTGATCTCTCACAATGAAAAATTGACTTTCACCAATTTTTGCTTTATACTTCAATTTTGATACTTGTTTCATAATAGCTACAAGTATATGTGAACAAATGAAAAGGTGTCATAAAAGAAATGTAATGATCAGAAAACAAATATTTACAACAAATTTCTGTATTTTATTCTTAGATATATGTTTCATCTCTAACATGTTGTAGTTAAAAACATTTTTTTTCCATTCTTTGCTCTTACAAATTCTTCAATGATTTCATTACAATTAAACTGTGGAACAACAGTATGGGACAACTTCCATACATAATAAAAATAATGAATACAGTCATTCTTGAATCATGGAATGCTGAAGGTTTTTGAGTGACTTACAGAAGCTCTGATGGCGTAGTGCCTAAGGCATTTGATTGCTAACCAGAAAGCTAGCAGTTCAAACCCACCAGCCACTCCTTGGAAGGAAGATTGGGCAATCTACTTCTGTAATGATACCACCTTGGAAAGTGAAGGAGGGGTTGCTATGAGTCGAATCCTGCTCAATGGCAGTGGGTTTTTTTTTTTTTTTGGTTTGCAATGAATTTTTCTGCAGTTTGTTAACTGTTATGCATTTGTTATCATTAAAATTAAGAATATGTGTAAAGCAATTTCAACGTTGGTAAATACATATTTTATTTTATCTTCTATATGTAATCATACATACCTGTATCAGTAAAATTTGTCTTTCCTGAATCTGTAACTTAATTCTCATGTAAGAAGGAAATTACAGCACTTCTCTGTGAAAGTTTGTATTAAAGTAATCAGGATAAGCCTGCACTAAATTCTTGGCCACTATTTATCTGTCAGTTTGTCATACTGAGGTGGTTTGCATGTTACTGTGATGCTACAAGCTATGCCATCAATATTTCAAATACCAGCAGGGTTACTCATGGTGGACAGGTTTCAGTGGAGCTTCCAGACTAAGACAGACTAGGAAGAAGGATATGGCCTGGTCCATTTCTGTAAAAATAAAAAAAAAAAAAAAAAAAAAAAAATTGGTCACTGAAGACATTATGGATAGCAGGGAAACGTTGTCAGATAAAGTGCTGGAAAATGAGCTCTTCAGGTTGGACAGCATTCAAAATACTCTAGAAAAGAGCTGCTTCTTCACAGGAAAGTTGACCTCAAAGATGTGGATGGAATAAGTCATTTAGGACCTTCATTTGCTGAAGACACATGACTCAAAATGAGAAGAAACAGCTGCAAATATCCATTAATGATCAGAACATGTAATGTATGGAGCTTAAGTCTAGGAAAATTGCAAGTTGTGAAAAATGAATGGAATGCATACACATTGACAGCCTAGGCATTAGTGAGCTAAAATGGACTGGCACTGGACATTTTGAATCAGACAATCAAATGGCCTACCACACCAAGAATGAAGATTAAAGAGGAATGGTGTCACGTTCATGGTCAAAAAGAACATTTCAAGATATATCCTGAAGTACAATGCTGTCAGTAATAAGATAATATCCATAACCTGCAAGAAAGACCAGTTAATACTACTATTATGCAAACCACAAAAGCCAAAGATGAAGAAATTAAAGACTTTTACCAACTTCTGAAATCTGAAATTGACCAAACATGCAATCGAGATATATTTAGAATTACTGGTGATTGGCACATGAAAGTTGGAAACAAAGAAGAAGCATCAGTAG
Source organism: Orycteropus afer afer (assembly GCF_000298275.1). Lineage (NCBI taxonomy): Eukaryota > Metazoa > Chordata > Mammalia > Tubulidentata > Orycteropodidae > Orycteropus > Orycteropus afer. Next base: position 237,222 of record NW_006922061.1, on the reverse strand, counting down.
TTGGAAAACATAGCCTTGGTAATAAAAGTGATGATGGAGATCATGTGATAGAATTTTGCATGAACCATGACTTATCCATTGCAAATACCTTTTTTTCAGCAACATAAACTGCAACTATACAACTGGACCTCACCAGATGGAATACACAAAAATTAAATTGATTGTTGTTTTTGTTAGGTGCCATCGAGTTGGTTCTGACTCATAGCTACCCTGTGTACAATAGAACAAAACACTGCCCAGTCCTGTGCCATCCTTACAAGAGTTACTATGCTTGAGCTCATCATTACAGCCACCATGTCAACCCATGTCACTGAGGTCTTCCCTGTTTTCGCTGACCCTTTACTTAGTATGATATCCTTCTCCAGGGATTGGCTCCTTCTGACAACATGACCAAAGTATGAGAGACAAAGTCTGGCCATTCTTGCTTCCTCCAAGTCAGATTTGTTCATTCTTCTGACAGTCCAAGTTACCTTCAATATTCTTCACAAACACTATAATTCAAAAGCATTAATTCTCCTTCAGTCTTCCTTATTCACTGTCCAGCTCTCACATGCATATGAAGATATTGACATGTGCACCTTAGTGCTCAAAGTGACATCTTTGTTCATAAACACTTTAAAGAGGTCTTTGCAGCAGATTTGCCCAATGCAATATGTCATTTAATTTCTTGACTGCTGCTTCCATGGGTGTTGACTATGATCCAAGTAAAATGAAATCCTTAACAACTTCAATCATATCTCCATTTGTCAAGATGTTACTTATTAGTACAGTTGTCAGGATTTTTGTTTTCTTTCTGTTGAGGTGTAATCCATACAAAAAGTCTCACAACTGAGCTAATAAGCAGCATCATGATAAATGGAGAAAAGATTGACGTTGTCAAGGATTTCATTTTAATTGGATCCACAATCAATAGCTACGGAAGTAGCAATGAAGAAATCAAATGATGTATTGCATTGGGAAAATCAGCTGCAAAAGTCCTCTTTAAAGCATTAAAGATCAAAGATACCACTTTGAAGATTAAGGTATCATCAATAGTCTTGTATGAATGGTGAAAGCTAAACAATGAGTAAGGAACACTGATGGAGAATTGAAACATTTGAACTGTGGTGTTGGCAAAGAATGTTGAATATACCACGAACTACCAGAAGAATGAACAAATGTGTCAAAGATGAAGTACAGTCAGAATGTTCCTTAGAAGCAAGAATGGCCAGACTTCATCTCTTATATGTTGGTCATGTTGTCAGAGGGGGCCAGTTCCTAGAGAAGGATATCATTCTTGGTAAGCTAGAGGGTCAGTGAAAAAGGGGAATACCCTCAATGAGATGGATTGACATAGTGGCTGTGATGATGGGGTCAAGTTTGCAAAGGTTTTGCATATGATGCAGGACTGGGCAGTGCTTTGTTTTGTTGTACAAAATGTCACATGAGTCAAAATTGACTTGACAGCACCTAACGACAATAATTTTTCAGTACCTTTTTGTGTTCTTCATCAGGTGTATGAACATTGTTTAAGAAGGAAAATCTATTTGAAAGAACTTCATACACTTTTGCCCTTGAAGATTCATATACTTTTGCTCATGCAAGATTCAAATGTGTCAAAGATGGTGTACCATGTAATTACATGAAATTGATCTCTGGCACTCAATAATCTGGAGTACTTTCATCATTTACTTGTTTCTTCTAATGCCTCTTTGATGGTGAATTGTTTCATAATCAGTATTAGACAATATTTGTTTTGTTGCGTTTTCAAAATCTTCTTTTGAATTATTTAAATACCCTGTTAATGACTGGTATAAATCAGTGCTTGTCTTTAAATTTATTTCTGAATCTTAGAGAGCTTGACTCATGCAGTGAAAATGTTGCAATGTATTATTCCACATAACCAACAGAAATACATACTCTAGTGTGTGCATTTTGTTGACAGTGTTTTTATCTTCTCTTTTGCTATCTACTTTTTGTGCCTGGCCTTCAGGATTTTTTTTTTTTTTTTTTACAGCATCTAGAATCTGGGTGTATGATTCCAAGACTGCACTCATTGCTACAGCATGTTCTTCCCAATGTACATTAGAAAGACACCTAAATACTGGATTATTACCTAAATGTTTTAAGAATTCCCATTGGTGAGCAGAGGTGGCAAAAAATATGTAGAGTATCTGAATAGTAGAAAAAAAATGAACTGCTTACAACAACATTCTACTGCACTATATCCTATAAAATTAAGTGAATGTGCAACACATGGCATAAAAATGGCATGCTCATTATGTTGGAAAATTTCCTGTTACATGCCTTTAAAGAAACCAAAGCAAACTCACTGCCATCAAGTGGGATCCGACTCACAGTGACCCCTCCTTGGGTTTCCGAGGCAGTATCACTGCAGAAGTAGATTGCCCAACCTTCCTTCCGAGGAGTGGCTGGTGGGCTTGAACCACCAGCCTTCAGGTTAGCAGTCAAATGCCTTAGGCACTATGCTACCATAGCTCCTACATGCAACCCTGACATATTGGTAACATTGTTATAGGACTGGCGTCCATACTTAGAAAAATCAGTTTTGCAAATTTCTTATAAATAATGAAGTACTTTATTTGCGATTTCTTCACTGGTATGGCTTTTTAAGCTAGTAAATGTGATAAATCACTTGACAAATTTTCCATCTGTTGGAATATGTATCTTAAAAAAAATACTTAGCTGATTTCATGAAAAAGATCAGGAGTGGAAGAATCTACAGACAACCTAAAATATCAAGCTATACTTATGTCACTGAAAATAATTGATCAAACTTTATAACAATTAAGTTTATTAATTTTTTACACATTGTTTTAGACATATATGATATTGCCCTTTCATTTCTTACTATATTTTAAGATGTAACTTGTTAAAAATGGATGAAACTGTGCAAATAGTTTGAGTAAACCCCCCAAATTTCAGTTTTATGGGGACCAGAACACCTACTTGTTCCTCAAAAAGTCCACATTCAGTGATTGTTATAATGACAGCAACAGTGCTTTGCTGACGTTCAACAATGCTGATGTTCTTCATTAATTTGTGTTTCCAGTTAATGAGTTAAGCCAAAACCATATGACAACATAAAATCTCTGTGAAGTTAACTGTTTCATTTTATCAATCATATTTGAGTTGCATCAAGCTCTACATCCTCTGTAGTAAATTGAGAATTAAATGATTTAAGATAGAATAGTTTACAAACAAAACAATATACAAACCTGACTGATGGGGAATACAATAACCCCTCTGTCTTATGATTTTCACCGTTAGCTTTGCACCTTAGAAAGAAATTCAGGCTGAAGAACTTTGCATATCATCTAGAAATTTTCAAATGGTCCATGTGACAGTCACTTTGCCCTCTTTTGATACGATAATCTGTTGTTGTTGTTAGGTGCTGTCAAGTCCATTCTGACTCATAGTGACCTTAGGTACAACAGATTGAAACACTGCCTTGTCCTGCTCCATCCTCATAAGCATTGCTATGCTTGAGCCCGTTGTTGTAGCCACTGTGTCAATCCGTCTCCTTGAGGGTTTTCTCTTTTTCAGTGACCCTCTACTTTACCAAGCATGATATCTGTTCTGGTTACCTACTGTGACTCTGACAAGAATATACCACAAATGTATATTGCATGGCTTGAATAAACAGCAGTTTATTCTCTTACAGTTTGGGAGGCTAAAAGTCCAAGTTCAAAGTGCCAGGCTCTTGGGGCTGTGAAAGCCCCTTGACCTTGGGCTTCAGCTCTGCCTCTTGCTCCTGGCCCACTGAAGGTAGAGGCATCTCTCCACTCAGGCAGCTGCTAGGAACTGAGGCTGACAAACCCAAGGTCAATAAGTGCAAAGGCGCAGTCCCGATGTTACCAAACCACATGGCAGGCCATTAATTAAGGCCATTAGTTGAAAGTCCCAAGGCTGGCAGATCATGGCAGGGTGCTGAACAATGAAACGGCTACATGCAAGGTTCAAGTGTGCCATAAGCTAGAGACCATTCCCAAAGCTGTTTCTTATATACAGGAAGCAGACCACATACCCAATGGCAACTACTCAGCTGCTCTCAGTAGATTCCACCATGGAGTTGATTACCAGTCTCATCATGGGAAATACTACATCCAGCTGCCCAGCCACTCAACCAGACCTAGCCAAGTTGACACACAAACTTAATTACCACAATATCCTTCTCCAGGAATTGGTCCCTTCTAGCAGCATGATGAAAGATGAAAGATGAAATCTGGCCATTCTCACTTCTAAGGAACATTCCAGCTGTACTTCCTCCAAGACAGCTTTGTTTGTTTCTCTAGCAGTCCGTGTTACTTTCAATATTCTGCACCAACACTACAATTCAAAAGCATCAACTCTTCTCCAGTCTTTCTTATTCACTGTCCAGCTCTCACATGCATATGAAGCTATTGAAAAATACCATGTCTTGGATCAGATGTACCTTAGGCTTCAAAGTGACATCTTTGATCTTAAATACTTTAACAAGGTTAAAGCAGCAAATTTGTTCAATGCAAAAATTGCTTGATTTCTTCAGTGCTACTTTCATGGATGTTGATTGTGGATCCAAGTAAAATCAAATCCTTGACAACACCAGTCTTTTCTCCATTTATCATGATGTTGATAAATGATATTTATCATAAATCATGATATTGGTCCAGTGGGGAGGATTTTCATTTTCTTTATGTTGAGCCATAATCCCTACTGTAGACTATAGTCTTTAATCTTCACCAGTAAAGCTTCAAGGCCTCTTCACTTTCAGCAAGCAAAGCTGTGTCATCTGCATATTGCAGATTGTTAATGAGTTTTCCTCTAATGTTGATGCCACGTTCTTCTTCATATAGTCCAGTTTCTCAGATTATATGCTCAGCATACAGATTGAATAAGTATGGTGGAAGGATACAACACTGACATACACCATTCCTGATTTTAAACCATACAGTATCCCCTTGTTCTGTTTGAATGACAACATCCTGGTCTGTGTACAGGTTCCTCACAAGCACAATTAAGTGTTTCGGAATTTCCATTCTTCTCATTACTTGTTATGATCCACACAATTAGATGCTTTTGCATAGTTAATAAAACACAAATAAACTTCTTTCTCATATTTGCTTTCAGCCAAGATCCAACTGACATCAGCAATGATATCCCCTTTCCATGCCCTCTTCTAAATCTAGCTTGCATTTCTGGAAGTTCCCTGTCCATATGCTGCTGCAACCATTTTTGGATTATCTTCAGCAAGATTTTACTTGCATGTGATATTAGTGATATTTTTTGATAATTTCCACAATCCATGGGATCACTTTTCTTTGGAATGGGTACAAATACAGATCTCTTCCAGTTAGTTGGCCAGGTAGCTATTTTCCAAATTTCTTGGCATAGATGAGTGAGTGCCTCCAGTGAAGCATCCATTTGTTGAAACATCTCAAAGGTATTCCATCAATTCCTGGAGCCTTGTTCTTTGCAAATTCCTTCAGTGCAGCTTCAACTCCTTCCTTCAGTACCATTGGTTCTTGATCATATGCCACCTCCTGAAATGGATGAGCATTGACCAATTCTTTTTGGTGCAGTGACTCTGTGTATTCCTTCCATCTTCTTTTGATGTTTCCTGCATCATTCAATATTTTGCCCATAAAACGTGGAGTTAGAAAACCAAAAGGGAAGAACAGTGACTGTATATTTTCTTTTTATGCTTCTTGCATCATTCAATATTTAGCTCATAAAATCCTTCAATATTGCAATTCATGGCTTAAATATTTTTCTTCAGTTCTTTTAACTTGAAAAATGCTGAGCATGTGCTTCTCCTTTGATTTTCCAAATCCAGGTCTTTGCACATTTCATTATAATACTTTGCTTTGTCGTCTCAAGCCACCCTTTGGAATTTTCTGTTTAGGACTTTTACTTCATCATTCATTCCATTCACTTTAGCTGCTCTCTGTTCAAGACCAAGTTTCAGTCTCTTCTGAAATCCACTTTTGTCTTCTCTTCCTTTCCTATCTTTTTATTTTATTTTATTT
>NW_006922061.1:209829-224744 GCF_000298275.1 Orycteropus afer afer | reverse complement strand
TGCAATCCTTCTGCCTAGTCCGCCATCTTGCCCCGTCTCTTTTCCTATCTTTTTAATGACCTTCTGCTTTCTTCATGTATGATGTGCTTGATATCACTCCATAACTCATCTGGTCTTTGGTCACTGGTGTTCAATGCATCAAATTTATTCTTCAGATGGTCTCTTAATTCAGGTGGGATATACTCAAGATCATATTTTGGCTCTCATGGACTTGTTTTAATTTTCTTCAGCTTTAATTTGAACTTGCGTAGGAACAATTGATAGTGTGTTCCACTGTCAGATTCTGGCCTTGTTCTGACTGATGATATTGAGCTTCTCCATCATCTTTTTCCACATATGTAGCCAATTTGATTCCTGTATATTTCATCTGGAGAGGTCCACGTGTATAGTTACAGTTTATGTTGTTGAAAAAAGGTGTTTACAATAACAGGTCGTTGGTCATACAAAATTATTTCATGAGATCTCCATCATTCTTTGTATCACCAGGCCGTATTTTCCAACTACCAATGCTTTTTCTTTGTTTCCTACTTTTACATGCCAATCACTCATAATTCTAAATACATCTTGATTGCATGTTCAGTCAATTTTACACTGCACAAGTTGATAAAAAAAAATTCAAGTTTTTCATTTTTGGCTTTAGTGGTTGGTGCATAAATTTGAGTAATTGTTCATATTAACTCATTTTAATGTAGGCACCTGGATATTATTCTATCACTGACAACATTATATTTCAGGATAAATCTTGAAATGTTCTATTGACCATGAATGTGACGCCATTCCTCTTTAATTTGTCATTGTCAACATAATAGACCATATGATGAACATTGACCAATTCTTTTTGGTACAGTGAATCTATGTATTCCTCCCATCTTCATTTTCTAATTCAAAATGGCCAATACCAGTCCATTTCAGCTCACCAATGCTTTGAATATTGATCTTTATGCATTCCATTTCATTTTTCACAACTTCCAATTTCCTTACATTTATACTCTTCATTCCACATTCTGATTTTTAATGGATGTTTGCAGCTGTTTCTTGTCATTTTAAACTGTACCACATCAGCAAATGAAGGTCCCAAATGCTTCACTCCATCCACATCATTAAAGTTGACTGTACTTTGAGGAGGCAGCTCTTCCCCAGTCATATTTGGAGCGCCTTTCAACCTTAGAGGCTCATCTTCAGGCATTATGTTAGACATATTTCCCTGCTATTCATAAACTTTTCAGTGGCCAATTTTTTCAGAAGTGGATGGCTCTGTCCTTCTTAGTCTGTAAGCTCTGCTGAAACTTGTCCACCATGCATGACCCTGCTGGTATTTGAAATACTGGTGGCATAGACTGTAGCATCACAGCAACACACACACCACCACAGTAAGACAAACTGACAGACGAGTGGTGGGCAATAATTTGCATAATTAATACAAGATTATTACACAGAGCAGAGCCTGTATTCTATTATGTATGGGGTCTGCAGATGTGACAATATCAGATTTTAAAACTTTGTACACCATTATTAATTTGTTTACTACAGAAAGGAATAAGTGCAAAATTTGGAACAAATTCTGTTATATTAATATTGCTGTTGGTAATTTCTGTACTAGAAGTACTAGTACAACAATTTGCACCCCTTAGTAGAAACGGCCAATGTCAGTTCGTTTTCAGCTCACCAGTTGCCTAGAGTACTGATCTTTACGTATTCCATTTCATTTCTGTAGAAAGTCTCTTCTGATTCATTAAGTTCTAAAAAGGAGGTTGATTTTGGAACTGGGATTCACAAATCCTTTCTTTTTATCTTCTGTGAGGTTTTTTTTTTGGTGCTCAAATTAGTTGTTGCCATTTCCTGTTACTTGGATATAAAATCATGTCACTTTTTCAATCTGGTTCTACTATAGCAAATAAATGTGAATTGTTGAAAATAAATAAACCTTATAAAACAAGTAAAATTTATAAAACAAAATTTACATTGAATTTGGATGTTAACAGAAAATTTATATTTGAAAGTTAGTAAGTAAAAAAAATAATTTTAAACTTGTAATTTTGACTGTCTCAAGACTGAGATCGTCAAAAAAAATATGACTTACAAAGCATTTGAAAATAATTTTGTTCATTTGTCATAGGATGTTCATTGGCGGGCCCTTCACAGATCTCCACAACTGTTTTTCATTTTAAAATAATACTTAAAAACTTGCTCACTCACTTTCTGTCCTTGATCCTCCATCTTCACAGTTCATTAAACTATTGCTGACAACCAATGGGGATGAGAGTGATGCAAAGAACATGATACAAATACAAGGGAATGCTCAATCTGAAGGCGTGTTTTGGTTGACTTTGCTCAGGGCAAGACCAGATATGTCATGAGTCATGCGATATAGTGCCACTGACATGTTCTTATGTGGTGAATGATTGAGAGCTTAACGTGAGATTATACCCAATAGCTCTGAAATGAAAAGGAAAATATAATTGCTATCATATACAAAATTTATAAAATATACATTTTATTTCTTTGTGGAATTGTTCAGAGATACGTACATTATTGATGTAACAATAACACTTCTTGACAAGTGAGTTTGTTTTGCAAGTCATAACAATATCAATATATTTCTTAAAAGAAAGTCAGTGTAAATGGAAATGGACAATAAAATACATTAATATATATTTATTATCTAAATGTTCATTTAATTTATTTTCTCAAGCAATTGTTCAATTTTCTTTCATGGAGATATATAAATATTCTGATAAAATAAATGTAATGTTTTGATAAATGCCTTTTGTTGCTTTCTTGGAAGGTGAATTTAGAAACACACTCATTGTTTCAAAACAGAAAAATATTTTGCATGATAAACATATATTGCATTTTACATCCTCTTAAGGAGTTCTGATAGTGTAGTACCTAAGGCACTTGACTGCTAACCAGAAGGCTGGCAGTTCAAACCCACCAGCCACTCCTCGGAAGGAAGGTTGGGCAATCTACTTCCGTAGTGATACTGCCTTGGAAACCCAAGGAGGGGTTGCTATGAATTGGGTCTGACTGGATGGTACATAACATACACACAATGTGCCTAAATCCATTGCCATTGAGTTGATTCTGACACATAATGACCCCCATTGGGTTTCCAAGGCTGTAAATCTTTATGGAAGTAGATGCCTCATCTTCCTCTTGTGGAACAGCTGGTGGGTTTGAACCACCAAACTTGGCATTAGCAGCCAAATGCCTTAACTACTACTCCACCAGACCTCCTTTATAAGGTGCCTAACATTCATTTATTACTGTATTAAGTATCTGTACAACAGACAATAAAACATTAAACTCATTTGATACATAAATTAGAACTTTTCACGCTAGATAATTATTAATATTTCAGTATTTTTGGACTTTTGCTATATTGTTGCTGTTGTTATGTGCTGCCTAGTTGGACCCGACTCATAGCGACCCCTCCTTGGGTTTCTGAAGAAGTATCACTATGGAAGTAGACTGCCCCATCTTCCTTCTGAGGAGTGGCTGGTGAGTTTGAACTGCCAGCCTTCTGGTTAGCAGTCAAGTGCCTTAGCCACTATGCTACTAGAGCTCCCTTTGCTATATTAGTATTATTTTAACTGTATAGCATTTACATACAGAGTTATGTCCTAAATACCATAATATTTATAATTTTAACTTTAAAAAATGTTTAGCATACATGCAGATACAATCTAGCATATATTTAATATTAACATGAGTAATAATTTACTATATTAGTATTATATTAAATTATTACTCATGTTAATATTAATTAAATATATGCTAGATTATATCTGCATGTATGCCAAATATATTTTAAAGTTAAAATTATAAATATTATGGTACTTAGGACATAACTCTGTATGTAAATGCTATAGAGTTAAAAAGTAACTTTACTGAATTCATTGCAATTGACTTATTTGAGTTCCCTTGCTTTTGCATATCATCTGGGACTGGAGTTCCCACTGGTTGTTTACCAGGACATGGGCAAGAGCAAACCCTTGTGTTTGCATCATAACAAAGAACATTGCTGGCCCTCTTGGCTGGAGTTGCTGAATTAGCAGATGTGGACGTACAAGATGGTTCTCTCAAAATGGATCAGAGACATGTTATCTATTAATATAATCTGTCCTTGCCTAGTAGCTGCTCATGTCATATTTGGTTGCACATTGAGTGAATGTAGCAAGAGTTAGACTGGACAGCCCACCTCCACCACTTGTTTATTAGGAAGAAATAGTATATTCTCACGAGACCAACTGAAATAAGGAGTTTCAATTACATGGGAGGGGACTATAAAAGACAGATGTCAATAAAGGTGTTGAAGTGGTAAGGGCCTCATAATCTAAACAATTTTGCATGTGAGCGCCCTCATGACCTCACGTGAACTTTATTTCTGGGTAGCACATTCTCACAGACTGGAGCTTGTATAGCTTTCATTTAATGCCCTGCCAGTTCCCTTCCACTATAGTACTTGCTTTTCCTTGTGTTCTCTTTGCTTGGCATCTATGGGTCTTTGCTTTGGACAACTGGTGCCCCTGTTTTGTTGATGCCCTAAGCACATGCTTACCTTGCATATTAGGTAATCTGTCTCTTCTTGGAGACACAGCAGACCTCACCCTCTGGGAACAAGAACAGCCTGAGTCCTAAGCAAGGCTGAGCAGGAGCAGGGGGTCCTGGTGCCTGGCCAAGGCCTGGTTACAGTGTTTGCATGCACAGTTTCTCTGGGGCAGGAATGTGGGATGAGAGGTGGCAGCTCGGGTTTCCTCATTTGCCTGACAAGTTCACTTAATTTTCTGCCTCTTGGGTGAGGGGAGCTGAACAGGCTAATCCAAGACAGCTGTGCTTGTGCTGGTTAGGGGTGGGGAATGAGAATGTGCCTGGAAGGAGGACAGGCACTGACATGATCTTCCCAGTGACAGCCTTCTGCTGCCCCTGATTTTAAAAATGGGGAAACTGAGGCTTGGGGAACCTGTACCCAAACTCCTCAGGGTTCTCCAACCAGTGCTGTCCTTGGGCCTAGATGGAGAGGGGTGGGCTTGGCCTCTTGCGTTTGCTGCTCTCTGTCACCCTGACTTCCTTCGCAGACATACAGCCCTATGCCCTTCTTTCTCCATGTACCTCAGGGTTGGAAGCAAGCCTATGGTGCTGGAACTTTCCTGTTTGCATCCATTCTCTTTGTTACAGCTGCATCTTTCTCCTGACCAGGACTGTCAAGAGTGAGGAATGTTTCTACCCACAATCAGAGGATTTATGTGGGGGAAATAGAGGCTTTATCAGAGATATTACTGAGTCAAGCCTGGCCCTAGACCCCAATCAGAGAAGTCACTTAAAAAGGAGCTTTGCATATTGGAAATAATTCTTAGGTCTATCAGCTTAGGGTTGTTTCTGGCAAGTACAATACTTGAGATGTGGGAAACTTAACTCCAGTGGCCAGCCCTAGTATCTTGCAATGGGGAAAACAGCCCAGAAAAATCCACTCATATCCATGACACCTGATCTAACCCATCCCATGAACTTTTAGTATTACACACCTTCAATCCAGGTCTACTTCTTACTTTGTATCAGTTAGCTTTTGCTGTGTAACAAACCATCCCAAAACATGGTGGTTTGAAACAACAAATATGTCTCATCTCACAGTTCTGTGGGCCAGCTTGAAGTTCTGGGCTCAGCTGGTTAGAGTTGGGTGTCTAGGAAGTCTCACTCATGTGTCTGTGGGTCCATGAGAGGGTGAATGAGGTGGGTTCAGTGGATATTTAGGGGAGGCTTGAGTGAGAATACAGATAAAGTGCAGCTAGACTTCAAGTTTGGCTAAGACCTGAGCCTTAATTTCCTTATTGATTAAATGGAACTAATGGTGGTACCTACCTTCAAGTGTTGTGCTTTCTGTGCTGGACACTGGTTCTGTGCTGGAAGATGGATGTGGTGTCCATGGCAAGAAGGATGAACGTAGCCCCTGCCTACACTGAGCCTGCAGTCCTGTCCAAGGAGGGAGACAGATATTAAATGTGTTCCCAGCTCCAGCAAGTACATAATTATAAACTGGTAAGTTACAAGATGGTAACACCTATGATGCTTTGAGAGGGAAATGATTTAGGTGGAGACATTCGGGGGTGGCATTTATGCTGAGACCTGAAGAACTGCCATCACATAATGATAAAGAATAAATATATATAGCAAGTTTTTATTTATTCACATCATCAAATATAACTCAGAAAAAATTCTTAATTTGGTTGTACGTATAGTGGGCTTGGCAGCTCATCCTAAACTCAGTTTGGGAACTGCTGGGTTGGGTATTCCCAAGGGTTACTCTCCCTCTGGTGGCTGAGACACTCCTCTAATCCTCAGTAACTAGTTGCTCCCTCCTGCAGGAGCTCCCAGAGCCACCAATCAGGGCAAAAGAATACTAGAGGCCTTAGAATACAACCAACACCACCTGGATGTTCAGGGAGGGAGGATGCTGTGGAGAGAAATGGAGATAATCCCATTATCTGAAACCTGGCTATAGAGGAGAGAATATGAGAGAGAGAGAGAGAGAGAGAGAGAGAGAGAGAGGCACAGAACAGAGAAACAAAGAAATACAGAGAGAGGAAGCCCCAGGTATTGGCAGCCTAGACCTCCTGAGAGAAGGAAGTTAGGAGGATCTCCTGAGGGTAGGGAGGAGGTTAGAGAGGAATTCCTGAAGGAAGAGAGGCATTAGGGAGGCTCTCCTGAGGGAAGAGAGAGAGTTAGGGAGGACCTACTGAGGGAAGGGAAGAATTAAGGAGGATCTCTTGAAGGAAAGGGGGCTAGGGAGGAGGACCTCTGAGGGACTGGAGAGTTAGGGAGGAACTCTTGAGGCAAGGGAGACATTAGTGAGAAGCTCCTGAGGGAAGAGAGGGTTTGGGAATAAGGGACACTTGAACCATTCCTAGAGGCTGAAGGGGAGCATATAACTTCACATATAGAGCCCAGAGGAACTGTGATTATATCTAATTAGATTCACCTCATTTCTTCCCCCTTTTTTTTAAACACCTGAAAAAACTGCAACTCGTATACATCTGTCCATGCTTATAGGGTGATCACCTTAACCTGGTTTACTAGAAGCTTTCCTAGTTTTAGCACTGAAAGTCCTGCAATCCAGAAATCGCCTCAGGACTTGGGACAATTGTCATTCTATCTGTTCTGGCAAGAGTGATGGAACAGTATAAGAAAAGTGTCAGAGACAGAAGCACTATACCTGCCAAAAAAGTAGAAACATGTCCAGCATTGGAAGAATGGGAGTTGCCAAAGTGATAACTCATGAATGGAAGATGAGCAGAGAAGGCAGGTCAGGGCCAGGTCTTGGTGGGTTATTTATGCTAAGATTTTCCAGAAGACCCTAGAAAGCTGATAAAGGTATTCGCACAAGAGTGTAACATGGATCATGATGGTGTCAGCCTGACACTGGTATCTACCACTGGCACAAACAGCAATGAATTACCATCATTTCCATCAGCTTTGCAGGCAGCAGTTTCTGTCAAAAACACTCACCTCTACCACTGTAGCATGAAAACAACCTTAGTTACATGAAAGTAGTTGTATTCTAATAAGACTTTATTTATAGACACTGAAGTTTTCATTTTATATAATTTCCTATGTCACAAAATAGTATTCTTTTGATTTTGTTTTTCCCCAACCATTTAAACATGTATAAACCATTCTTAGCTTGCAGCCCATAAAGACACGTAGCAAGGCAGATTTGACCCTTAAGTCACAGTTTGCTGATCCTTGAGCTAGAATGTTAAAGCATTTGAAAAATAATAACATGCAATTCTAGCTAAGCTGTTGTGAGATGGGTAGCTTCATATATTGTTTGTAAATATGTAAATCCAAACCAAAACTAAATGTATTGCTGTTGAGTTAATTTTGACACATGGCAACCCCATGAGCTCCATAGGTTTTTCTTGGCTGTAATCTTTGTGGAAGCAGATTGCCAGGCCTTTCTTCCACAGTCAACAGATAGCTTTAAATTACCAAACTTTAGGTTTGTAGTTGAGTACATATAAACTGTTAGTACCGCCCATTGACCTTGTAAGTATGTAAAGTAGCTTGTTTTAGTTATCTAATGCTACTGTAACAGAAATACCACAGGTGGGTGGTGTTAACAAACAGAAATTTATTTTCTCATAGTTTAGGAGGCTAAAAATCAATGTGCCAGTTTCAGGAGAAGGCTTTCTCTCTCTGCCAGCTCTGCAGGAAAGTCCTTGTCTCTTTGAGCTTCTACTCCTGGGTTACCTTGTGGCTTGAAATCTCTCTTCCCCCATCTCTGCCCTGCTCTCTTGTTTAATCTCTTATATCAAAAGAAATTGACCCAAGATACAACCTACACTAATCCTGTCTCATCAACATAATAAAGATGACTCTTGTGGGACTAAAACCACAAGCATAGAAGTTAGGATTGAAAACACATATTTTGGGGGGACATAATTCAATTCATAGCATAGAAGAATATACTGGCAGTAAATTAGTGGGAGCTTAAATAAGTACAACTTTTTTTGAGGGCAACTTGACAGCATCCACAAATTTTTTATGCTGACCCTTCCACTCAGTAATTCCATTAAAAAAAAATCTACCCTACAGAAATACATACTGGGTGTGTAAGAATGCACTATCTCAGCATTATTTGTAATAGTGAAAGGTTGGTGATGAGCTAAATGCTCATCATTAGAAGGTTAATGAACACAATTAACATCTTTTAGAAGGATTAAAGTATTAGTAACCTGTTTCTTTGTCTGTATATAAAAGGCTGAGGATGTCAGGATAAGGGTATTAGGACATTTCCCCATTTACATTATTTGCCCCAATCTGGGAATGGGCCTGCACTGGAGGAGCCCCCAAAACTGTCTTAACTGGAAGGGCAAAATGCTGAAGCCCAGCAGGGGTAGTGGGTGGGCCTTGGCACTCTGGCTCTGGCCAGACTTAGCCTACTCCACCCTGAGAGCAAGGATGGGGTGTGAGGGGCCTCACCTTCTGCAATCTAAACTGGGGACCAGTGCATGCCCATGGCTGTCCTTGGCTCCAGCAAGTGCTGGATGCTGAGAACATTCCGTGGATGCCGGGCGGCCCAGCCTTCCTTAATGAGGAGGCTTGGAACCGGCCTGCTGTGCAGGCGGGGCAGCCTCCTGAGGCCTCTGGCTGACCTAGCTTTGCAGATCCCTCGTTAAATACCTGGAGCAGACACAACGGCAGGGCGTTCCTCTGTCCCAGGAGCTCGGGTCAACACACCACTGTGACCAGGCCCAGCCCCTCCTCATGAAGCTTGTCAGGACAGCCCACCATTGGGGTGGAGGGAGAGTGAAGAAAGAGCCTGATGGTGTATCAGAGCTTTGGGGTAACAGTGCTGGGCAGAGCCAGTGTTACTGTGTGGCCCAAGGCCATTTCACCTGGTTGTGCTGTGGCCACCAGAGGACACATGGTCACTGGCTGTCCCTGAACCAGTAGGGATGCAGACACCTCAGACCGCATGCACTGCCATGCGTCCAGCCCACTGCCCCAGTGAGTGTTATGCTGCACTGAGCCTGGCCTGCCTGCCCACTGTGGCCTGCAGGACCAGAGCCTTCAGTCTACTCTTGTCATCACACTGAAGATTTCTGGTCTTGTGTTAGTCCCTGCAGGCTTCTGCCAGGCTCCCAGGAGTCATCATGGCCAGCAGGGGGTCATCGTGGCCAACTCCTGCCTCCTCTCACACTCCCGGACCCTCTGCAAAGACCGGGTCCCACTAGTAGACACTTCTCCAACCACAGGAATCTGTCTTCCATTTTCCCCGAGTTCAAAGGCAGACAGAGCTGGCAAGAGAGGCGTTGGGGTGAGTCAGGTCTAGTGTTAGGCGTTTTTTTCTTTGTATACTGTTTCTGCTCTTCTGGGCTTGCCAGGGTTGAAGCCGCCCTCTGCACATGCAGTTGCAATGCTGGACTCACAGAGGTGGCTGTTTCAGTCCCAGGCAGTACAGGGAAGAGCTGGTCAGAGATGGACCCTCAGGACCCCTGGAGGCTCTGCCAGCTCCTTGCATGGGCTGGGTCCCTTCCATGGGGCTGGTCAGAGCAACACCCCACTCTGACACAACATGAGAATTCAGGGCTTTGTACAGGCTTTGGGACACCCATCTAGCCCTGGGGGTCAGAGCCAGGGGCTTGGGGCAGGGCACTCAAAGAATTCAGCCGGTGCTGAGGGATACCAAGGACTTCTGAACCTTTGCACTCTTTTACCGGCCTTGAGTTCAGAGTTCAAGGTCTCTGCAGTCCTATCTCCTTTGTCTATTCCTTCAACACAGGACATGGTTTGGTGTTTATGCTTTGTGGGCAGGTTAAGTGGCCTGGGCCCTCCCAGCTCATCCTTTCTATCTACACAGAAGTCTTAATGCTCTCCAGAAATGTGCTAAGTTTTCCTGCCCTCTGCTTTTGTTGTAACCTCCCCTGGAATTAGTTGCATTTGAACCAATTTCAACTCATGGTCTCTGGATGGCACAATGGTGAAAGCACTCAATTACTAGCCAAAAGATTGGTGGTTTGGGCCAACTTAGAGGCAACTTGAAAGACAGGCCTTGTGATCTGCTTTTGAAAGGTCAAAGCCTTGAAAATCCTGTGGAGCAATTCTAGCCTGCAGACATGGGGTCACCATGAGTTGGAATTGATTGACAGGAACTAACAACAACAACCATGTGAAGCACTGCTTCTGCCAGGTCCACAGAAACAAACTCTGTGCACCGTCTTTGACAAACCTCCCCAGCCTACCTGGGCACATCTTCTCCCCATGCTTCAGCACAGACCAACTGTGACCCTGCCACTCCTGAGCCTGCCCTCACATCTGACATGAGGAAGTCATATTTGGCAGCAGGCCTCTCAGTTGGGTGGGCAAATTCCCTCCAGAGATACTCGGCCTGGAGTCCAGTCCCCTGCCCTTTGACAAAATCCCTACTGCAGGGGACAACCTGTGCAGTGATTACCCCCTGCGATGACACCTAGACACATAGCCACTCAATGCAACAGCTCTTCTCCCCATCGCTCCCCACCTCTTCACATGATACCTTCACAGCCCAGGGTATTAGGGGAACTGGTGTGGGATAAAAACACAGAGAAGAGGGTCTGGGGCTTATCCAGGTCTGCCCTGCCAATCTGTGGCCTCTCAGCTGGTGAGAATGTAGCTTTCCTCTGTTTCACCTCAGAGTTGCCTGTGGAGTGCAGCTGGCTACAGACAGGACACAGGAAGACCACGGTGAGGACACAGGAATCAGAGGCAGCAGGGTTATAGGAGTGGGCTGAAGAGGCTCCCTCGAAGTGGTGCAATTCATCTTTCCTGAGTGGGAGGTGATGGGAGGTGACAGGAGGTGACTGGGGAGAGAGGAAAGGTGAGAAATGAATGGGTGTGAGTAGCAACATTTTTAAAGAGCCCTCAGCCCTCTGTCCCCTCCCTTCCAGCCAGGCTTTCTGTCTCCACATTGTTATCTCCCATGCCCTCACCCTTTCAGTCCTGCGAGCTCTTGCTTGTTTCGTCAGCCTGGAAACTGAGTGGAAGCAGGGGAGGGTGGTGGTGGCTGAACTGCTGAGCTCATTGTGCTTTACCTGTGAACAGGTAAAGAGACAATGGATAAGCCCTGCCCTGTCTTTGGAAAAGGCCAGAGCTGGAAAGCAACTTTGAGCTCACTCTATCCAACTAGGCCTCTTACTTTACAGGTAGGGAAACTGAGGCCTGAGAGGAGGCCCAAACGTCCAAGGTCTTAGAGCTGGGAAGAAGAGGGTCAAGATGTTCTGATTCCCCACTGGCTCTGAGCTCTGGGTAGGAGGAGGGCAAGGCCAAATCAGCTGTGGAAGCCACTTTTCAGCCTGCAGAGGAGCCTGGGGCAATTTAAGGAGACAGAGACCTGACTGAAGCTGGCTGCCCACTCCAGAAAGGTGTCGAAGAGATGCATTTCCTCCAAGGGGCTGGGCTGCCAGTTTGCATCATGTGATGATGTCTTATCAATTTATGCCTCTATCCACCAGACTCAGGCCCCAGCCTGAAGCTTACCTGCTCAGTCTGCGTAAGGCAGACTTCATCCCAGCTGGTGGGTAGAACTTGGAAAGACCTTTGACCCCACTCTGTGGAGTGGCCTGGGAATGAGAGGGTGGTTGGGTCTGTGCAGCCAGCACTCCCTGAGACCTTATCATTTCCTCTCAGGAAAAGGATCTTAAAGACTACCACCAGTCCGGTGCCTCCTGCCCCATGCCAAGCTGTGGGGCACTGAGGTCATGCATGGAAGTGCACAACAGGTGCACTCCCAATCTCTCTACCTGATCATTTCCCAGCTCCCTTGGGAGGGTCTCCATGCAGTTCAGGGTAGGCTCAGGGGGCTCATGGGGTCTGCCTCAGGCCTGCCCTAGACCTCTCCTACTCTGCATCCCTTCTCCTCCAGACCACCTCCTCTAGGGAGCCTGTCTGTCCCTCACCAGTACACAGCATTCTCCCTCTTCCCAGAACATGGCCTTTCCCAGCTTCATTCCATCTCATCTCCTCCCTCCTCTGTGCCAAAGGATGGGACCCCTTGTTTGCCTTGATGGGTTTGAAAGGAGAACTAGCAAGGTAGTTATAAAAGCTCCAGGGATAGTGGGAGGGGAAATGAGAAACCCAAGTGTTGAGATAGAAAGAAGCTGTTCTCCTGCAAGGTGGCTAAGATGAAAGGGCCTGAATTAAACCAAGCTGATCACCCTAAACTGAAATGTTTGAATTGGGCTAAACTGACTGAACCCAGGGACTACCTGGGTTTGTGTGTTTGTGCATGTGTGTCCATGAGTGTCTTATGTGACAGAAAATCCAGAAGGCCCTATACCCCTGCCCCACAGCCTGGGGAGAACAGACAAACAGAGCATGGCCCTATGGATACCCTGAATTTGGACTTCTGGCCTTCAGAACTATGAGACAATACATTTCTGTTGCCATCCATCTGTGGTATTTTGTTAACCCTAGGAAACTAAGACACAAGGGATCTTGGATTTCAGTGGGGGTAGGGATAAGAGACAACAGGGGGTACAACTGTTGTGATGATAGCAAGAGTGTGGAGAAGGACCTCAGTGGACAGCCTGTGGGCCTCAGCAGCTGGGTGGCTACCCTGCCTGGTGGTAGACTCAGGATCTCTTCAAATGGAATTCACAGGCTCTGTGATTCCCCACAAGCCCCTTGATGCTGAAATTCAAATTCAGGTTACCATCTCTGCTTTTGTGGCAGAGGGTTTGGATGCTCTCTGAGCTCCCCGGGACTCCTGTTCTAAAGCTGTGCTAGGGGAGGTCCTGGGGGGGCCGGGGCTGAGTCTGATCATGTAGGTGGCATCCACTGTGTCATATGCCTGAACATCCAGTTACAAGAATTTGACCACATTCAGGTAGACACCAAGGAGTCCCTAGGTGGCACAAACACTTAAGTGCTCGACTTCTAAACGAAAGGCTGATGGTTTGAATCCACCCAGAGGCACATCGAGAAACAGGTCTGGTCATCTGCTTCTGAAAGCTCACAGCCTTGAAAACTCTATGGAGCACAGTTCTACTCTGATGCACATGGGGTTGCCATGAATCAGAATTGACTCAATGGAAAACAGCAACAGGTAGACACCATGTGATTGGAAGATTGCACCAGGTCCTCCAGAGATGACAGACTATAGCAGATTGCACGCACCAGAGTTTCTGGAAGACTTTGGGGGTTATGCTGTCATCGTTAATCTGAGAACACTCTGGATGGGCTCTTCTCTTTCAGTGCCTGGATGCTGGCTACCTCTTCACATCTGTCTGGAGTGAGGGTGGCAGTACGGAGGGGCCAGGCTAGGGAAATGTGGATTATGCCAGGAGCAAAATGGGGCCATGGGTGAGGGCCCATATCCTCAGAAAGCCTAGGAATGGGTCATAAAGATGAGACATCTCACCCTGACTGATAAGGGCCACAAGAGCACCAGCCCAGGACATGGGGAAAGTGCTGATGTAGGAGGGGGTACAAGATCTGGGTGGGATCTCTAGGATTGGAGCCGGGGACAGTCTACTTAGGAGACACTCAGAATGGAAAGCAGTTGTGGGTTTAGATGTCTGTCTGGAGTCTCCATTGAGAGTGAACAGGAGGGATGGGAGGCCAGGATGAGTAGAACATGAGTTAGGTCCAGGAGGGAGCCAGAGAGGTGGGAGGCAGGAATGGGGAGAAAAGGGGGAGAGTCAGGCTGGGTGTGGAATGAAGAGGTGGGAGGCAGGACTAGAGGGAGGGATATGAGTCAGGCTGGGACTCATTGGACTGAAGAGGTGGGAGCTAACACTGCAGGGTGGGGGCCTGAGTCAGGCCCAGGTGTGGATGGAGAGGGGATGGCCAGGCTAAGCAGGGTGTGAGTCAGGCTGAGAATTGGACTTGGGAGGTGGGAAACAGAACAACTTTCACAAGATTTCAAAACATTGTTGGCTGTTTCTGACGGCATTTATGGCTCAACATTCTCTTCAGCCACAGGATTTCATGATTTCCATGTTATTACTGGCAGCTCCTTCTTAATCATAGGGTTTTTCCCCCCTAATTTTATAAGATTAAAATTTTAAGAAGGAGCCCTGGTGGAACAGTAGTTATGCACTCATCTGCTAACTGAAAGGTCAGTGGTTCAAATCCATCAGCTGCTTCGCAGGAGAAAGATGTGGCATCAGTTTGCTTCTGTAAAGATTCATAGTCTTAGAAACCCTATAGAGCATTTCTACTCCATCCTACAGGATTGCTATGAGTCTGAATTGACTTGATAGCAGTGGGTGGGAATGGGTGAGAATATTTTAATATTAATATTAAATGTGTATACAAAAGTTTTTACACAGTTCAATATAATCATTGCCCTTCTCTTCACCCAAATCAATATTTATCTCTATCTATCTAACAGCATTCCCTCCCCTTCCCTCCCACCCCTGGTAACCAACAAAGAA
>NW_006922061.1:201936-206219 GCF_000298275.1 Orycteropus afer afer | reverse complement strand
TGTCATTCCCAGCATAGTAGATCATATGGTTGTCTGATTCAAAATGGCCAAAACCAGTCCATTTCAGCTCACTAATGCCTAGGATATCAATCTTTATGTGTTCCATTTAATTTTTGACAACTTCCAATTTTCCTAGATTCATAATTCATACATTCCATGTTCTGATGATTAACGAATGTCTGCAGCTGTTTCTCCTCAATATGAGTGGTGCCACATCAGCAAATGAAGGTCTCAAAAGCTTTTCCTTATCCATATGAGCAAGGCTGGGTTTACTGTGATGATGTAGCTCTTTCCAAGTCCTATTTTGAGAGCCTTCTAAGCTATCAGGACTATTCATAATGTTGGGCAGTAATGTATCAGACAATGTTTCTCTGATATTCATATGGTTTTCCCTGGGCAATTCTTTGAGAAGTGGATGGCCTCGCCCTTCGTCCTAGTCTGTTTCAGTCTGTAAGCTGGGCTGGTACCTTTGCCCATGTAAACCCCGCTGGGTTTGAAACACCAGTGGCTCAGCCTCAAGACCCACAAGAACATGTCACCATGGTAGGACAAACTGACAGACAAGTTTGTCTCCCTTTTGGAAATCTCTCCTACCATCCTTACCTGGGTCCCTGCAGCTGATTCCTTGCTCTGTCCTGATCCCCAGGCCGATTCCTCTCCTCTCTCCTGTTCTCCTGTCCTGCCGCTTTGGGGCTTGGCCAGGTTCCCTCTCCTCACCTGGATCCCTGTGGCTCACTCTTCATCTGTCCTGGTCCCCAGGCCTATTCCACTCCTCTCTCTGGTTCTCCTGCCCTGCTGCTTTGGGTGTGCCTGGGTTCCCTCTCCTCAGCTGTATGCCTGTGGCTCACTCCTTGTCTTTCCCAGTTCCCGGGCCTATTCCTCTCCTCTCTCCAGTTCTCCTGCTCTGCTGCTTTGGGCGTGACTGGGTTCCCTCTCCTCACCTGGATCCCTGTGGCTCACTCTTCATCTCTCCCGGTTCCTGGGCCTTTTTTGTATATGAGGTGATTGAAAATACCACACCTTGGGTTGGGCACACTTTACTCTTCAAAGTGACATCTTTGCTCTTTAACACTTTTAAGAGGTCTTTTGCAGCAGACTTACCCAATGCAAGACATCTGATTTCTTAACTGTTGCTCCTATGGGCATTGATTGTGAACCGAAGTAAAATGAAATCCTTGACCACTTCAATCTTTTCTCCATTTATCATGATGCTACTTGCTGGTTCAGCTGTAAGGATTTTTATTTTCTTTATGTTGAGGTGTAATTCATACTGATGGTTGTAGTCTTTGAACTTCAACAGTAAGTGCTTTAAGTCCTGTTTACTTTCAGCAAGCAAAGTTATGTCATCTGCATATTGCAGATTAATTAATCCAACCCTGATGCCCCATTCTTCTTCATATAGGCCAGCTTCTCATATTATTTGCTCAGCATAGAGATTGAATAAATATGGTGAAAGAATAAAACCCTAATGCACACCTTTCCTGATTTTTAACCATGCAGCATCCCTTTGTTCTCTTCAAATGCCTGCCTCTTTGTCTATGTACAGGTTTTTCATGAACACAATTAAGTTTTCTAGAATTCCCATTCTTTGTAATGCTATCCATAATTTGTTATGATCCACAGTTAAATGCCTTTGCATAGTAAATAAAACACAGGTAAACATGTTTCTGGTATTCTCCACTTCCAGCCAATGTCCATCTGACATCAGCAATTGTATTTCTCATTCTACATCCTCTTCTGAATCCATAAAGATCAATATCCTAGGCATTGGTGAGCTGTAAATGATTGGTATTAGCCATTTTAAATCAGACTATCCTATAATTTACTATATCATGAATGATGAATTGAAGTGGAATGGCATTACATTCATCATCAAAAAGAACATTTCAAGATCTATCCTGAAATACAATGCTGCAGTGATAGGATAATGTCCATATGTCTGTAAGGAAGACCAGTTAATATGATTATTATTCAAATTTACAATCCAAGCGCTAATGCCAAAGATGAAGAAATTGAAATTTTTTCCAACTTCTGCAGTCTGAAATGGATCAAACACGCAACCAAGGTGCATTGATAATTACTGGTGATATAAATGTGAAAGTTGGAAACCAGGAAGAAGTATCAGTAGTTGGAAAATATGGCCTTGGTGATAAAGTAACACCAGAGATTGAATGATAGAATTTTATAAGACCAACAACTTGTTCATGGCAAATACTTTTTTTCAACAACATAAATGGCACCTATACATGTGGACTTCACCAGATGGAATACACAGGAATCAAATCAACTACACCTTGGTAAGAGATGAAGGAGAAGATCAATATCATCAGTCATAACAAAGCCAAGAATCAACTGCAGAACAGACCATCAACTGTTCAGATGCAAGTTCAAGACAAACCTGTAGAAAATTAAACCAAGTCCAGGAGAACCAAAGTATTACCTTAAGTATAAAGGTCTTAATTTAAAGACTCTCAAGAATAGATTTGACACATAGGGCACTAATGACAAAAGATCAGATGAGTTGTGGGGTGAGATCAAGAACATCATGCATGAAGAAAGCAAAAAGGTCATTCAAGAGACAGGAAAGAAAGAAAGACCAAAATAGATTTCAGAAGAGATACTGAAACTGATTCTAGAACATAGAGTAGCTAAAGCTAATGGAAGAAATGATGCAGTAAAAGAGATGAACTGAAGATTTCAAACGGCAGCTTAAGAAGACAAAGTAAAATATTATAATGAAATATGTAGAGTCCTGGAGTTAGAAAACCAAAACGGAAGAACATATCCAGCATTTCTCAAGCTGAAAATACTGAAGAAAAACTCAAGCCTTGAGTTGTACGACTGAAGGATTCTATGGGCTGGATATTGAACAACATAGGAAGCATCAAATGAAGATGAGAGTAATACACAGAGTCACTGTACCAAAAAGAACTGGTTGAAGTTCATTAATTTCAAGAGAGAGCATGTGATCAAGAACAAAGGGTATTGAAGGAAGAAGTCCAAGCTGCACCTAAGGAATTGGTGAAAAACAAGGTTCCTGGAATTGATAAAAGGAGCTCTGGTAGTGTAGTCATTAAGACATTTAGCTGCTAACCAAAAGGTTGGTGTTTCAAACCCACCAGCTGCTTCATGGAAGGAAGATGAGGCAGTCTGTTTCTGTAAAGATTTACAGCCTTGGGAACACTATGAGTTGGAAACAGCTTAATAGCAGTAGTTTGGTTTCTGGAGGAAGTGATGGAATAACATTTGAGATGTTTCAACAAATGGATGTAATGCTAGAAGTGATTATTTGCTTATGTCAAGAACTTTGGAAGACAACTACTTGGCCAACCAACTGAAGAGATTTATATTCATGACCATTCCAAAGAAAGGTGATCAAACAGAAGGCAGAAATTATCAAACAATTTCATTAGTATCACACACAAGTAAAATTTTTGCCGAAACTAATTAAAAAATGGTTGCATTTGTCATGGTGTAAAATCCTGTCAGTATATTGCTTGATTTAGTTTGATATTTTTGTTGAGAATTTTCACTTATGTATTATGAGATATTGTCTTTAGTTTTCTTTTCTTGAGACTTTTTCTTTGGTATGGTATCAGGGTAATACAGGCCTAATAGCATAATTTGAGAAGTGTCTTCTTCAATTTTTGGAAGACTGTGGGAAAGATTGATATTAATTATTATTTAAATGTTTGGCAGAATTCACCAGTGAAGCCATCTCGGCCTTGGCTTTTCTTTATAAGTTTTAAAATGATCAATTCAATCACTTTACTTGTTCTAGATAGGTCCATTCAGATTTTCTATTTCTACTTGAGTCAGCTTAGTAAGTTTGTGCTTTTCTAGAAAGTTGTCTATTTCATCTAAATAATCTCATTTGTTGGCATACAGTTATACATAGTATTGCCTTATAATCCCCTTTTCCTGTAAGATCAGTAATATTTTCCTTCTTTTATTTCTTAGTTTAAAAATTTGATTGCTCTCTGTTTTGTTGTCAGTTTTGCTAAAAGCTTGTTAATTATTGAACTTTTAAAACAACAAACATTTAATTTTGTGGATTTTCTCTATTGTTTTTCTATTCTCTATTTCATTGCTTTCCATGCTAATTGTGATAGTTGGAGCTGTGTGTCAACTTGGCTGGACCCCAGTTCTGTGTGGTTGTTCCCATGATGGGATCAGATGACTGTGCTCTGAGTGGCCAATCTGTTCAGGGGGAGTTTCTCTGGGGTGTGGCCTGCTTCCAGGATACCCAAGGACATCCTAGGAAGAGAGACATTCTTCTGTGG
>NW_006922061.1:199930-201374 GCF_000298275.1 Orycteropus afer afer | reverse complement strand
GATTTTTAGATGCTTTATTTAAAAAAAGATATTTGTCTCATCTTTTAACTCTTTATCTTAAAATATTTATAGACTTTCAGGGAGTTATAGTAATAGTACAAAAGTTCCAGGTAGTGGCTGGTGGGTTTGAGTCTCTGACCTTCTGGTTAGCAGCCAAGTACCTTATCCATTATGCCAGCAGAGCTCCTTACCCTTGATCCAGTTTCTCCAAACAGCTTATGTAATTAGAACAGTTTCAAAACCAGAAAGTTTACCTTTGTGGTAAACTAACTATAGAACAGAAGTGCTGAGAGTTAACATCTGTGTCTTATTCCTAATCTTGGAGGAGAAATCTTTTAGTCCTTCACCATTAAATATGATGTTATCAGTAGGTTTTCATAGATGCCCTTTATCAGACTAAGGGAATTTGCTTCTATTCTTAGTTTATTAAGTGTTTAAGAGGAAAGGATACTGTAGTTTTTCAAATGTATTTTCTGCATCTATTAAAATGATCAGGTGGACTTTGTCCTTAATCTTTTAATATGGTTTACTTTGTTAATTGATTTTTGGATTTTAACCCAATTTTGCATTCTTGGGGCAAATCTCAGTCATGGGGGTGTTGCCATGTGCCATCAAGTCAGTTCCAACTCATAGCAACCCCATGCACACAGAACAAAACAGTGCCTAATTCTGTATCATCCTCACAATTGTTGCTATGTTTGAATCCATTATTGCAGCCACTGTGTCAATCCATCTCATGTAGGGTCTTCCTCTTTTTTCTCTGACCTCTACTTTATCAAGTCGGGTCCTACTCCATGGCACATAACAACAACAACAACAAACTTTATCGAGCATGATGTTCTTCTGTGGAGACTGGTCCCTCCTGATACCATATCCAAAGTATGTGAAATGAAGTCTTGCTCTAAGGAGCATTCTGGCTCTATTTCTTCCAAGACAAATTTGTTTGTTCTTTTGCCAGTACATGGTATATTCAATGTTCTTTGCCAACACCGTATTTCAAAGGCATCAATTCTTCTTCAGTCTTCCTTATTCATTATCTAGTTTTCACATGTATATGTTGTTGTTGTTGTTGTTAGGTGCCGTCAAGTCGTTTCTGACTCATAGCTACCCCATGCACAGCAGAAGGAAACACCTCCCAATCCTGCGCCAGCTGCATGATCCCTGCTATACTTGAGCCCATCATCACAGCCACTGTGTCAATCCATCTCACTGAAGGCCTTCCGCTCTTTTGTAGACCCTCCACCTTACCAAGCATGTCATCCTTCTCCAGGGAATGGTCCCTTCTTACAACATGACCAAGGTAGGTGAGACGAAGTCTGGCCATTCTCGCTTCCAAGGAACATTCGGGTGCACTTCCTCCAGGACAGATCTGTTAGTTCTTTTAGCAGTCCATGGTACTTTCAGCATTCTTCACCAGCACCACAACTCAAAAGCATCAACTCTT
>NW_006922061.1:183551-193675 GCF_000298275.1 Orycteropus afer afer | reverse complement strand
AGGACTGTGATTGTTATATTTCTTCATTGTATATGTGCATCAAATATTTTTGTTTCCTTATGTTATGAACTATGAAATGTAAATAAGGTTAATGCATTTTGGTTGTATGTGTGTTAGCATATCATGTTAGGCACAGATATGACTTTATAATTGTCCTTATTTAGAGATTACATACGGTTAAGAAGATGTGTACAACTGCCAAGTTGACAAGGGGTGGACTGTGATAGTTGGAGCTGTGTGTCAACTTGGCTGGACCGTAGTTCTGTGTGGTTGTTCCCATGATGGAATCAGATGACTGTGTTCTGAGTGGCCAATCTGTTCAGGGAAAGTTTCCCTAGGGGTGTTTCCTGCTTCCAGGATACCCAGGGACATCCTTGGAAGAGAGACATTCTTCTATGGATCGGGATTCTGTTGTGCTGCCTACAACTGTCTGTGAGTGAGCAGTCTACTGTTTGGTCTGGAGATCTTGGATTTGTCATTCGTTGGAGTCAACAGCCGGTGTACTGCCTGCCAGCCCTGAGCTTCTCAGCCCCTGCGGTTGTGAAAGCTAAGAAAAGCCTCCAGCCTGATGTTTGCTTCAGGGACTTTGGACATGCCGGCTTCTATACGTTTGTGAGCCATTTTCCTAAGATAAATTTCTCTCTCTCTCTCTCTCTCTCTATATATATATATATATAAGCTTTGCTGGTTTTTGTTTCTCTAGAGAACCCAGTCTAACACACTAATCTTTATTACTTTCTTCTTGCTTTGAGTTTCATTTGGTTTTCTTCTACCTACTTAAAGTGGGATATTAGGTTATTTATTTGAGAGCTCTTTTTTTTTTTTTTTTTTTCACATAGGCATTTAAAGCTATTAGTTTATTTCTAAGACTTGTTTTAGCTTTATCCCTTATGTTTTGACATATCAAATTTTCATTTCCATTCACAGTATTCTATCACTTACCTTTTGATATCTTCTTTGAGCCATTGGTTATTTAGGAGTCTATATTGTTTCATTTCCACATGTTTGTAAATTTTCCAGTTGAGCTTTTGTTATTAATTTCAAATTTAATTATATTTTGGTTAGAGAACATACTTTGTATGATTTCAGTTATTTTAACTTAATTGAGACTTGTTTTCTGGCCTAGTATATAGTATATTCTGGAGAATGTTCCAGATGTTTTGGAGATGAATGTGTATTCTACTGCTGTTATATGGATAGAGTTCTGTTAGGTCTAGTTGGTTTATAGTGTTGTTGGCAGTCTTATAAATCTTTGTTGTTTGTTGGCTTAATTGTTCTACCCATTATTGAAAGTGGTTAATTGAAATATCCAGCTATTATTATTTAATATCTATTTCTTCCTTCAATTCTATCAATTTCCAGTGCACAGATTTTGGAGCTTTGTTATTAGGTACATATATATTTTCAATTGTTGTATGTTCATGATGAATAACACTCATAACTTTTTAAATATCTCTTTATCACTAGTAAAGTTATTATTTTGAAGTATATTTTAGCCAACTGTTCTGGTTACCTAGCTCTGACAAGAATATACCACAAATAGGATAGCCTTAACAAACAGGAGTTTATTCTTACAATTTGGAGTCTTCAAGTCCAAGTTAAAAGTGCCAGGCTCTAGGGGCTGGATAAAAGCCCCTCAACTTTGGGGTCCAGCTCTGCCTCCTGCTCCCAGCCCAGTGGAGCTAGAGGTGTTTCTTCATTCAGACAGCTACTGGCTGCTGAGGCTGAGAAGACCAAGGTTGACAAGTAAAAAGGCACAGTCCTGATGTTACCAAACCACATGGCAGGCCATTAATTCAAGTCCATTGTAAGTCCCAAGGTCGGCAGAGCATGGCAGGCTGCTGAACAATGACATGGGTACATGCAGGGTTCAAGCGTGCCATAAGCTAGAGGCCGTTCCCAAAGCTGCTTCTTATATACAGGAAGCAGATCACATACCCAAAGCAACTACTCAGCTGCTTGTGGTAGTTCCCACCATGGAGTTGATTGCCAGTCTCATCATGAGAAATAACTACCACCAGCTGCTCAGCCACTCAATCAGGCCCAGCCAAGTTGACACACAAACATAACCACCAAAATTCTACCTCTTGTCAACTTGGCACCTGTACAGATCTTCAATGGGTGGTATCTGTACAGGTCTCCTCCACTGGGTGACTCCAGTCCCCTAGTTCCTGAGTGGTGACCTCACTCCTTGACTTGGTGGGCCCCATTACTCTCCCTCTTGGCCATGGCAGCCCTGCCCCCTCTCTCTCAGGCAGCAGCTATGGCCCCATCCCACTACCTCACATGAACAAGCAGCCCCATGCTCCAGAACCAAGTTGGTGAAGATCCAGCTCTTTGAAACCTAGGGGTCTGTGGCAGTTCCACCCTCAAAGGCCATGGGCCTACCCTTTCAGGCTGAGGTAGCTCTGCTTCCGTTTCCTTGGTCTCTCCACTTCTGCCAATTAATGCTGAAGGCAACCCATTCCACAGGAAATCTTCCTGCCCTAAAAACACTCAGCTTTCTTGCTCTGTTGGCCGGCCAACCTGATACTCCATCTCAGGCCGGTCTTTTCTACCAATTAATGCCTGAAGGCAACCCACTCTGCCAGGAAGCTGTCTACCCAATGGCACCCGGCTTTCTCCTCAGTGGGATGGTAAGCCTGCTGCTGTTTAATACCAGTCTCTGAGCTCTGCTACTGCTGTCTCTCTGCCCTGCTCCTGCTGTCTTTCATGCCAGTCTCTTGACTCTGCTACTGCCATCTTTCATGCCGTATGCCGAGGTTTCTCTGCCAGGGTCTTGAGTCAAGGACACACTCCATTCCTGTTTCCACATTTTAGGTATCTGTCAGAGCAGCGCTCCACTCCTGGTACCAAATTCTGTTCTGGTTACCTAGTGCTGCTCTGACAAGAATATACCACAAATGGAATGGCCTTAACAAACAGGAGTTTATGCTTACAATTAGGAGGCTTTAAGTCCAAGTTCAAAGTGCCAGGCTCTAGGGGCTGGATAAAAGCCCCTCAACCTTGGGGTCCAGCTCTGCCTCCTGCTCCCGGTTCAGTGGAGCTAGAGGCTTTTGTTCACTCAGACAGCTGCTGGCTGCTGAGGCTGAGAAGCCCAAGGTTGACAGTAAAAAGGCACAGTCCTGATGTTACCAAACCACATGGCAGGCCATTAATTTAAGTCCATTATAAGTCCCAAAGTCAGCAGAGCATGGTAGGCTGCTGAACAATGACCCGGCTATATGCAGGGTCCAAGCGTGCCATAAGCTAGAGACTATTCCTAAGGCTGCTTCTTATATATGGGAAGCAGACCACATATCCAAAGCAACTACTCAGCTGCTTGTGGTAGATCCCACCATGGAGTTGATTGCCAGTCTCATCATGGGGAATAACTACCACCAGCTGCCCAGCAACTCAACCAGGCCCAGCCAAGTTGACACACAAACATAACCACCACACCAACATTATTATAGTCACTTCAGCTCTTTTATGGATGCT
The DNA here is from genome assembly GCF_000298275.1 of Orycteropus afer afer. Classification (NCBI taxonomy): domain Eukaryota; kingdom Metazoa; phylum Chordata; class Mammalia; order Tubulidentata; family Orycteropodidae; genus Orycteropus; species Orycteropus afer. Next base: position 190,195 of record NW_006922061.1, on the reverse strand, counting down.
GTTTGCATGGTATATCTTTTTCCATTTCTTCCTTTTAACCTACTTGTATTTTTTAATCAAAAATATGTCACTTTTAGACACCATATAGTTGTATCTTGGGTTTTTGTTGTTTTTGATCCAGTTTCACCCTCTCTACCATTTGATTAGATTAACTCATTAATATTTAATGCTGTTACTAATATGGTTGAATATGTCTGACATTTTGTTTTTAGTTCTCCATATATGTCATCTTATTTTGTTCTTCTGTTTCTTATTACCTTTTTTTCATAGCTCTGGTAGCATAGTGCCTAAGGCACTTGATTGCTAACCAGGAGGCTGACGGTTCAAACCCACCAGTCACTCCTCGGAAGGAAGGTTGGGCAATCCTACTTCCGTAGTGATAACTGCCTTGGAAACCCAAGGAGGGGTCGCTATGAGTCGGGGCCGACTCGATGGCAAATAACAACAAGTGCAACATTTTAATTTAGTAATTTAACTATATACTTTTGTTATTTTCTCAGTGATTAATATAGATCTTAACTTATCAGAATGAACCTCAGATTTACACTAATTTAAATTCAATGATAGTTAGAATATGTAGTCCTTTATAGTTCTGTTTCCTTCCCACTTTTGGTGCTACTATTGGTATACATGTTACAAATCCAACAGTTCATTGCTATAATTATTAATTCACACAACATCATATCTTTTTAAAAAGCCAAGAGAATAAAGAAGAGCAAGCATATAGTTATCAAGGTTGTTATATTAACTATCTCATTTCCCATCTGTTTTAGTTTCCCAGTGCTAGTGTAACAAAAATACCACAAGTGAGTAGCTTTAAAGAGCAAAAACTTATTTTTTCACAGCTCTGTACACTAAAAGCCCAAGTTAGGGTCTTGGCCACATTGATACCTTCTTTTTCAGTAGCCCCAGGTGTTCCTTGGTTCCCTGGTCATTCTCAGATTGCATCTGTCTTCCACCATCAGTATTCTGTCTCTGTGTCTGTACTACTCTTTATATAAGTCTGAAGTGATTAGATTTAGGATTCACCCTACACTGATATAATCCCAACTGGTTGATGGATTATGTTACATCACATTATGGAAGATGATTGTGTTATGGTATATGTTAAGTGATTACATTACTTTATATTATATTCATAGGTACAGAGGTTAGGATTCCAATATGTATTTTGGGGTAATATAATTTAACCCATAATGCCATCACTGTTTCTCTTCATTTTTTTTTTTTCCCTTAGAATTCATGTTACCATGTATTATAATTTCCTTATCCACCTTCTTTATGTTTATTGTACTTGGAGTTCATTAGCTTCTTGGATGTTGTATTGGTTTCCTATTGCTGTAAAAATTACCACAAACCTAGTGTCTTAATCCACCACCTAACTGTTAGTTTGTCACACTGTGGTGGCTTGTATGTTGCTGTGATGGTGGAAGTTATGTTACCAGTATTTCAAATACCAGCAGGGTCACCTATAGTGAACAGATTTCAACAGAGCTTCCAGACTAAGCAGACTAGGAAGAAATCCTGACCACTTACTTCTGGAAATTAGCCAATGAAAACCTTATGGATCACAACAGAACATTGTATGACTCACTTGCCTTTGACATATCATCAGGAAGGATCCATCATGGAGGAGAACATCATGTTTGGGGAATTAGGGGGCTATCAAGGGTGAGGGGGGCCCTCAGTGAGATGAACTGGCACAATAGCCACAACAATGGACTCAAACATGCCAGCAATTGTGAGGATGATGCAAGATTGGGCAATGTTTTGTTCTGCTGCACATAAAGTCACCATGATTGAGTCAAGTCAGTATCTATCTATCTATCTATCTATTTATCTATCTGCCTGTCTGCCTTCCTGCCTGCCTATCTGTTTGTCCATCCATCCATCCATCTGTCCTTCCATCCACCCATCCAGGGACTTAAAACTACACAAATTTATTCTCTTATACTTCTGGAAGTCAGAAGTCAACAACGAACAGGAGTATACTCCAGACCAAGGATAGATTCAGTGGAGGCTAACCTTGCACAGATATCAGTGATACAAAATACCTGCAATCCTTACAGAAACAACAGAAGACATAGAGAAATCCCTCACAGACACCCAGACACTATGGGAGAGAGATCCAATGGATCTAAAGACTCAGGACCATAGTATTGGGGGACACCAGACTCAACTGGCACAACAAAATACATAAAAGTCTTGTTCCTCATCCTACATTGGTGAGTAGCGACTGGGGTCTTAAAAGCTCTCAAGCTGCCATGTAAGATGTAGCTAATGGTCTCCTACCATTGGAAGTGAAGAAGAGGACCCCCCCCCCCGAAGAAAAAAACAAACCAAGGGCATTTGGAAGCAATCAGTCCTAGGACACAATGGCCCTCGAGACCAGAAGAACTAGATTGTGCCTGGCTGCCAATGCCAACCACTCAGGAAATGATCAAATCTGGAGATTCTGAATAGAGTGAGAGGAAAATTGTGGAACAAAATCCAAAAACTTAATAATGACCAGAATTACTGGTCGGATGGAGTCTAATGAGACCCCAATACTATGGCCCTGGGATACATTCTGGGCTTGGAATAAAACTCACTCTCAGGGGCTAGCTATGAGCCTAATAGTAAACAAGATGTACACTCAGACCACTCAACCCAGAGTGACAAAACACAAACAAACAAAAAAACTTACACTTCTGGAGGTCAGAAGTCTGAAATAAATCATATATAATTAAAATAAAAATAGCATCATAACTGGTTCCTTATGGAGTATACAGGGGAAAATCAATTCCTTGCCTTCTAATGTCTAGAGGATGCTAGCATTCCTTGACTTGCAATCATATTACCCCCCTCTCTTATTTCTGTCATCACATCTTCTCCAACTCACTCTGATCTCCTGGCTACCTCTTATAAGGAACATTGTATTTACATACAGTCAACCAGGATAATCCAGGATAATCTTCCCATTTCAATATCCCTGATTTACTCATATCTGAATAATCCCTTTTGCTACAAAAGGTAACATTCACAGTTTCTGGGTTTAGAATGAAGGCATCTTTAGAGGGGTGATTCTTTAGCGTACCACAGATGATAGATTACTATTTTTCATCAAACGTGAAAATCTTCAACCAATATTTCTTTGAATATTTTCTCCAATCCTTTATCTTTCCTCCTTCTAGTATTTCTGTTATGTGTATATTGTTAAACGTAATGGTGTCCCACATTTCTCTGAAACTTTGTATTTTGTATTTTTTTAATACTTTTATCACTCTTCCTTCAGGTTGCATATTTGTTTTAGGATCGGATGATACTTCTTCTGCTAGCTCTGATCTACTGTTGAGCTTCTCTAGTGAATCATTTTTTTCTCCAGAATTTAATTTAGTTCTTTTTCATAATTTCTATCTCTATAGATATTCTATGTTTGGTCAGACATACTCATACCTTCTTTTAATTGTACATGATTTCTTTTATTTTTTAAAATATTTATAATAGTTGTTTTGATGTCTCTGTCTGCTAAGTCCAACAAATGGGCCCTTTTATGGATTGAATTATGTCCCTCAAAAATATGTATTATAAATCCTAACCCCTATACCTGTGGTTGGGAGCTCTGGTAGTGTAGGGCCTAAGGCATTTGACTGCTAACCAGAAGGCTGCTGGTTCAAACCCACCCACCACTCCTCGGAAGGAAGATTGGGCAATCTGCTTGTGTAGAGATACCACCTTGGAAACCCAAGGGGGGGTACTATGAGTTGGGATAGACTGGACTGCAGTGAGTTTGGTTTTTTGTTTTCTTTATACCTGTGGTTATAATCCCATTTGGGATCAAGTTTTCTTTCTTGTGTTAATGAGGCAATATTAGTCTAGGTGTATCTTAAACCAATTTCTTTTGAAATATAAAAAGAACAGATTAAGCAAGGAAGTACAAGGAAAGATGGGGGAAGTTACATGCCATACTACATGAAGATCACCAAGGAGCCAAGGAACAAGGACCTTTTTCCAGAGCTGAATAGAGAGAAAGACTTCCCCTAGAGCTGTGCCCTGATTTTGGACTTCTATCCTCCTAAACTGCAAGAAAATCAACTTGTTTGTTAAAGGCCACACTTGTGGTATTTCTGTTATAGCTGCATTAACAAACTAACACAGGCCCTCTCAAAGGGTCTCTTTTGTTTCTATTTTTCTTTTGTATTGGGCACATTTTCCTGTTCCTTTATATATCTCAGGGTTTGTTTTGTCTCTCAAAATTAGACATTTTAGATAATACATTGTAGCAACTTTGGATATTGAATTTTTACACAAATAAAACATGTTATACTTTTTTTTTTGCCAACCACGGCCCCTGGGGCATTTTTGTAAGTGTGCTATGCTAATGTTTTTACATGTTGCTGTGAAAAAATTAGCACTGCACACTAACAAAAATACTTTGGAGGGCAAGGGCTCAGTTGGCAAAAAAAAGCATAACACATGCATTATTCAGGTAAAATTATGGTATTCTCCATACTCTTGGAATTGTTCTTGTTGTTATTTGCTTGCTTATTTGTTGAGGGACTTGCTGGGACTAGTCCAAGAAAGTCTAAACCAAACCAAACTTACCCTTAAATGAGCAAACTTTGGTATCGCTCCTCAGAGTGCACAACCTTGGGCATATGCAGACCCTTCCGGACCAGCAGTTTTGATTGTCAAATCTCTTTGACTAATTTTTTTTTTTTCTGATCTCCCCATTAAGTTTCTGGCTGGTTGGGCTTTATTGGTATCACACCCAGCTGTTATCCTCCACTAACTGCCAGCTGATTACTCTATTGTTTTTAACAACACCCTGGGGGATAAATTCTCCACAGTCTGATCTAATTGAAGTCAGGTCCCTTGGCAGAGGCAGAATATTTATAGTCTTTGAAGTTTACTCCCACCCTTTTTCAGACAGACTCTCTAGTTATGGAGCAGAAGCTCTGTGTAAGGTGAGTATTGCTGCCTGGTTGCTGACACTGCCCAGTTGATCTCCCAATGATGGGATCTTCTGATGTTTACCAGCTGCTGAATCCACCTAGAATAATTCTGCCCCAAGAAGCTGGTGTTTATGGGAGCTGCCACTGGGCTGCTGAGACCACTACAGTAGCTCTCCTGCAGTGAATAACTGTATGGGGAAGAAGGACTACACTCTTCATGAGTTTCCCATCTAGAGCCTCCTTACGTAGAGAGGAGTAGAGGTGAGGAAATGAGCACTCCTTTGCTGCCTTGTTTAACATAGGCCTCTGCAGCATGGAACTGTAAAAAAATGAGATATGCTCATGTTCACCAGCTTTCTGATCCATCCTGAATGAATGGCTCTTCCACCCCAGGAAAATGGTGAAGATATGGATAGAAACTTGGCTGCCTATCCCCCCTAAAACAGCAGGACAGAGCTTGTGTGTGTGGGGGGGATGGATGTGTGAATATAAAATTTAATTTCTCCAGAACATAAGCCTAAGAGTGAAATTGCTGTACATTATAAGTCTAAAATGTTCTCTACGTATTGGCCCCAGATTGTTAATTTTAAATAGTAAGCTGAGACCCTTAGCTCAAAAAAGTCCATGGGCATTAAATTCAAATGTGTACACATCCAACTGTTTAAAAAATAGCCCAAATAAGCAGAATATTTTTTTTTCACTACTTAGACCCTGTCTGATTTTTAGAGCACACAAATTTCCGTCCAACAATTTTACTAGCCATATGTAAGATGTAGTAATAATAATACCCCCAGCTGCCTTTGTCTTTCAGAGCTCTCTGTCCCAGAATTCCATTTTGCCAGAGAAGGACACTGTTTAATATGTAAACCTTAACTGCTCTTCTCTTCTTCCCCAGGGTTTTCATGCCCTTTTCCTCTCCTCTGGTGGTGTAGTGTTAAGCATTTGGCTGCTAACCAAAAGGTCAGTGGTTTGAACCCACCAGCTGCTCCACAGAAGAAAGATGAGGCAGTTTGCTTCTGTAAAGATTAACAGCCTTGGAAACCCGATAGAAGTTGCTATGAGTTGGAATTGACCCAATGGCAGTGAGTTGTTTTGATTTTCTTTCTCTTCTAGTGGCTATCTGCAATGCCTGCCTCTGGAAGGCTCCCAGTCTCTGTATATGTCTGGCAGTTCATTGGCCCCAATAAAAATAACTTGTTGTGCAATGCTCTCTCATTGTTGTATCTTTTTTACTTGATCAGCCCTGAACTCCCTCAAACCCACTAGATGGGTTGCATGGTAAATGCAAGTTTAGTTTTAAAAGAGATTGCCAAGCTATTTGCCAGAGAATCTGTATCATTTTATCTTCTCATCAGCAATCAGATTCTTCACATACTAACCAACACTTGGTATTGTCACTATTTTTTAGATTAGCTATTTTGATGTGTGCAATGATATCTCATTGTCTTAATGCTGATACTATTGAGCATTTTTAAAATGTGATTATTTACCATACATATTTCCCCCTTGATGAGATGTATGTTCATGTTTTTTGCAATTATAATTGGATGATTTGCTTTTCTAAATGTTGAGTTTTGAGAGTTCTTTATATATTTTAGGTATGAGTATTGTGTCAAATATGTGGTTTGAAAATGATTTCTCCAATCTTTACCTTATTTTTTTTTTCTTATCCTCTTGACAGGGTCTGCCACAGAGCAAATGTTTTTTTTT
>NW_006922061.1:179396-182161 GCF_000298275.1 Orycteropus afer afer | reverse complement strand
GGATCGGGCAGTGTTTCGTTCTGCTGTGCATGGGGTCGCTATGAGTCGGAAACGACTCGATGGCACTTAACAACAACAACAACATGGATATAAGGTGGGTGGAATTTTGTGGGGGAGGGGTCATGGAAATAAAGTGTATGAAACCCTAACAAGGGGATTGGTCAGTTTTGCCATATTCCTAGGCTTAAAACTGAGTCATCCTAGAGACAGAAATGGGGACCAAACTACCACAAAGAAGAAGAGATGGGAATGGAGTGTGTCCTTGAACCTGGGGTCCCTGACTGGGGACCTAGACCTTGGAGACAGAGAACTGTAACATAAAGATGGTAAGAGAATGTGAGAAGCAGAGGCAGAGAAATGGCAGCAACAGAGGCAGCAGACCAGGAGACTGGCAGGAGACAGAATGGTGGGCTTTCCAGACTATGGTGCCAGACAGCTGAGTGCCTTTGGGCAGGAGGCTTGCTGGTAGAGTGGGGTGCCTCTGGGCATTTATTGGCTGAACTAAAGAGCTTTGTTTTACAGGGAGAGCCCTGCCTACCAGCATGGCTGAGAAGAGGTTGTCTTGATTAAAACAAAACAAAACAAAACAAAAAAGTGTATCCTGAGTCCTACCTAATTCTGGATTGTAACCTGTTACTTCCCTAGTATGAATCTAGGAAAATTGGAAGCTGTCAAGAATAAAATGAAACACAAAAAGACCTATATCCTAGGCATTAGTGAGCTGAAATGGACTGGTATTGGCTAACTTTAATAACATAATCATATCTAGAATGACAAATTGAAGAGGAATAATGTTGTGTTAGACTGGGTTCTCTAGAGAAACAAAACCAGTAAAGCTTGTATGTATAGAGAAAGAGAAATTTATCTTAGGAAAATGGCTCACACACTTATAGAAGCTGGCAAGTCCAAAGTTCTTGGATCAAATGTCAAGCTGGAGGCTTTTCCCAACTCATGCAGCTGCAGGGGCTAAGGAGCTCAAGGTTGGTAGGCAGTATCCTGGCTGTTGACTCCAAAGAATGACAAATCCAAGATCTCCAGCCCAAATGGTGAATTGTTCGCTTACGGACAGTTGTAAGCAGCACAACAGAATCCTGACCCACAGAAGAGTGTCTCTTTTCCCAGGATGTGCATAAATATCCTGGAAGCAGGCCACACCCCTAGGGAAACTCCCTTTCAACGGATTGGCTGCTCAAAACATATAAATCTGGTCCCATCATTGGAACAAACCACATTACAATTGCTTAAACCACACAGAATTGTGGTCCAGCCAAGTTGACACATAGCTCCAACTATCACAGATGTTTTGGTTACCTAGTGCTGCTGTAACAGAAATACTGCAAATGGAATGCTTTTAAAACAGGAGTTTATTCTGTTAGAGTTTTGGAGGCTAGAAGTCTGAGTTCAAAGTGCCAGGCTCTAGGGGCTGAGTGAAAGCCCCTTGACCTTGGGCTTCATCTCTGCCTCTTGCTCCCAGCCCACTGAAGCTAGAGGCTTTTCATCATTCAGGCAGCCATGAGCTTCTCAGGATGACAAGCCCAAGGTTGACAAATAAAATGGCACAGTCCTGATATTACCAAACCACACAGCAGGCCATTGATTTAAGTCCTGAAAAAGTCCCAAGATCAGCAGGGCAACATGGCAGGCTATGAAACAATGACTTGGCTGCATGCAGGGTTCAAGTATGCCGTAAGCTGGAAATCTTCCTCAAAGTTGCTTCTTATATACTGGAAGCAGCCCACATTCCTAAAGCAGCTGCTCCAGTAGAGTCCACCATGGAGGTAATTATCAGTCTCACCATGGGGAATAACTACATCCAGCTGCCCAGCCACTCAACCAGGCCCAGCCAAGCTGACATACAACCTTAATTACCACACTATATAAAGTTGGTGATAAGTTTTTCCATCTCTTTAAAGAAAGATGATGGAATCTGGATGGAGATTGCATTATATCTGTAGGTTGCTTTGGGTAATATTGACTTTTTCATGATGTTAAGTCTTCCTATCCATGAGCATGGTATATTCTTCTACTTAATGTAGGTCTCTTTTGGTTTCTTATAATAGTGTTTTGTAGTTTTCTTTATATAGGTCTTCTGTGTCTCTGGTTAATTTTATCTTTTGGGGGTATTGTAAATGGTTCTCCTTTCCTGATTTCCTTTTCAGAGTTCTCTTCATTAGTGTAAAGGAATCTGATTGATTTTTTGTATGTTGATCTTGTACTTTGTCACCTTGCTGAAACTTTCAATTAGTCCAACTAATTTACTTAGTGAGTCTTTCGGATTTTCTATGTGTACGATATTAGAGATAGTTTTACTTCTTCTTTGTCAATTTGGATGCATTTTATTTCCCTTTCTTGCCCTGTTGCTCTGGCTAGCACTTCCAATTCAATATTGAATAGGAATGGTGATAAAAGTCGTCCTTGTCTGGTACCCATTCATAAGAGAAGTGTTTTTAGTCTTTCCTGTTTGAGAATAATGCTGGCTGTTGCTTTTGTATATTGCTGCTGTTGTTGGACACCATTGAGTCAGCTCCGACCCATAAAACTCAAACTCACTGCTGTCAAGTTGGATCTGACTCATAGCGACCCCTCCTTGGATTTCCTAATTGATTTCACTACAGAAGTAGATTGCCCAATCTTCCAAGAAGTGACTCTTGGGTTTGAACTGCCAGCCTTATGGTTAGCAGTCACATGCCTTAGGCACTATACTACCAGAGCTCCCATAGTGACCCTTTGTACAACAGAACAAAACACTGCCTGGTCCTGTGCCA
>NW_006922061.1:153858-171187 GCF_000298275.1 Orycteropus afer afer | reverse complement strand
TTTAGTCCACTTCTGTATTCTTCCCTTCAAGGCTCAGGGGTCCAAGATTATCTTCTGTGTCTTTGTTAATTGGTTTCCCTTTTCTTTGTTGAAGAGGGTCTGTGCAATCCTTCTGCCTAGTCCACCTTCTTGCAGGAACTCTCTTCTGCATCTTTTTTGAGTTTCTTTCTAGTTGTTCTATCTTGCATTGAAAGTGTGTTTTAAAGTATCCTACTATTATTGTGTAGTTGTCTATTTCTCTTTCTAGTTCTGTTAAAGTTTGATATAGGTATTCTGGGATTCTTTCATTGTGTTAATAGATAGTTATTATGGTTATATTTTGATTCTTTAATCGTTATATAATGTTCTTCCTTGTCTCTTTTGTAAATTCTATTTGTTTCAGAAATTAATGTTGCAACTTCTGTTGTTTTTTGGTTGACATTTGCTTGATTCCCCCCCAACCTTTGATTTTTAAGTCTATTTTTGTCTTTGTGCCTAATGCATGTCTCTTACACAGCATATTGATGGATCATGTTTTCTTACCCATTCCTCAACTCTCTCTCTTTTGAATGTTGCATTTAATCCATTTATTTTCAGTGTAATGGTCAACAAGTACAACTTTATTGCTGTCATTTTCCTATGCATTTTTTGTCCGTGGTATTGTTTATTTGTCCCATACAATTTTCTGTGCTTAGCTCATTTTGTTTATGAATTTTCTTCTCATTTCCATTGTTGCTATTGTTTTAGTATTGACTAAATATTTATGACTTCCCTCTTTTGCATTCTGATGAGAAAGTTTATTAATTTACTTTGTGGTTGCCCTGTGATTTATTATTTTCTTCCCAAGTTTAAAACAGTCCACTCTATCTCAAAATTGTCTTGAATTCCTCTTCATTTTGAAGTTCTGTAGTTACACTATTTATTCCTTCTTTTTGCTTTGTAGTTGTCCTCATTTATAATTTCTGTCTCTAGTTCCCTATTATCAGTTTTGTAGGTTGTTTTAATTTGGATACTTCTATTTCTGGGTTTGTTTCTAGGTGGTGTTGTCAGATATGTTAATCTCAGGCTGTTGTCTGATGTTGTTGATTCTCTGTCTGAAGGACTCCCTTTAACATCTCTTGTAAGGTTTGCCTGGTTTTTACAAATTCTCTTAATTTGTGTTTATCTGGAAATGTTCTAATTTCACCATCATATCTGAGGGACAATTTTGCTGGGTATATAATTCTTGGTTGACAGTATTTTTTCTTTCAGAGTTTTATATATGTCATCCCATTGACTTCTTTCATGCATGGTTTCTACTGAATAATCCAAGCTTAGGCTTATTGAGTGTCCTTTGTAGGTAATTTTTCATTTTTGCCAAGTTGCTTCCACGACTTTTTTTTTTTGTCTTTGGTTTTGGAAAATTTGATTATATGTCTTGGTGATTTTCTTTTGGGATCTGTTCTGTTTGGCGTTTGTTGAGCTTCTCGAATGCATATTATGGTAGTTAAGGTTGTGTGTCAACTTGTCTTGGCCTGGTTGAGTAACTAGGCAACTAGTGGTAGTTATTCCCCATGATGAGATTGGCAATCAACTCCATGATGGGATCTACCACAAACAACTGAGTAGCTGCTTTAGGGATGTGGTCTGCTTCCTATATATAAGAAGCAGCTTTGGGAGTAGTCTTTAGTTTATGGCATGCTTGAACCCTGCATGTAGCCAAGTTGTTGTTTAGCAGCCTGTCATGCTCTGCTGATCTTGGGACTTTCAATGGACTTGAATTAGTGCTCTGCTGTGTTGTTTGGTAACATTAGGACTGTACCTTTTCACTTGTCAACCTTGAGTTTGTCAGCCTCAGCACCCAGCAGCTGTCTGAGTGAAGAAAAACCTCTAGCTTCAGTGGGCTGGGAGCAGGAGGCAAAGCTGAAGCCCAAGGTTGAGAGGCTTTCACCAAGCCCCTAGAGTGTGGCACTTTGAATTCAGATTTAAAGGCTCCAAACTGTAAGAGAATAAACTCTTGTTTGTTAAAACAATCTCATTTGTGGTATATTTCTGTTAGAGCAGCTCAGAGGTAACCAACACACATATCTTCTCATCATATCGGGGAAATTCTCTTCCAACAAATCTTGGACAGTTTTCTCTGTAGTTTTACTTGTCTCTTCCTGTTCTGGAATTCCAATCACATTGGTTATTCCTCTTGATTGTGTCCTACATGCATCTTAAGCTTTCTTCATTTTCTTTCTTTCTTTCTTTTTTTTCTTATTGTGCCCTTACAAAGAAGTAACAAGAGATTTGCCTTTAATTTATCTGATTCTGTCTTCCATTGATTCAATTCTACTCCTTTACCCTCTCAATATGTTATCTATTTCTGAAATCTTAGTAGTAAGCTTCTGCATTTCTATTTGCTGTTTTTGTGTGGTTTCTAATTATTTATTTATTTAGTGAATTTGTTCTTGTACTGTTTTCCAGAATTCTTCTAGAGTTTTGTCTTATTTTCCTTAATTTTGTCAGTGTTTTCCTTGATCTGTCTCTAAATCTATTGACGGTACCTAAATATAATTTCTTTCATTTCCTATCAGGTAGTCCCAATGCCATTTCTTTCTCATGGAGGTTTTATTGCTGTGTATTTTGGTTCCTTTTTGAACTACTTTATCTTGCTTCTTTGTCTGAACTGGGATTGTCTGTTGTCTCTGAAACATTGTGACATCATTGTATGTGTAATTGGTGAGTGTTTATTGTCATGGTTAGCCCAGGCTTTTCTTTTTCTTTTTGCTTTATTTTGTTTTGATATATCTGAATGAGAGGTGTTGTTCTGCTAGTCTGTTTGGTAGTTTGGTAGCACTTAGGCACTCACCACTTGTCTCCTGTTGGGTGTGATGGAGGATGAGAATATGCTCACTGCTTTCTGTTCACTGTTCATATAGAGCAGTTGAGGGCTGATTGGGCTGGTATTGACTACTGTCTATAGTTGATCAGTTGGTGCAGAAGCAGGTAGTGACACTCATTCAATGGGTGTGGCTTCAGGAGGTGTGGATGTTGTTGAGTCATGTAGGCATGGTTGCTGTCTCCTGTCAGGTTGGAAAAATAGTTAAAGCAACAACAACAACAAAATAAAATCAAGAGATCAAAATACACAAATAGTACAACCACAAAGAGAAAGAAAAAAAATTGGAGAAAAGCAAGAGAAGAGAAAGACAAAAAGAAAAAGAAACATGGGAGTTCAGGGAAGAAAATACAGCAAGAAAAAGAAAATATTAAAGAAAAAATGCAAGAAGGAAAAAAATAGATGGGAAAAATGAAAAGAGAAAAAAAAACAGATAAGGATGAAAAAAGAAAAATGGGACTAAGGAAATGGAAAAAATAAACCAAGTTCCATGTAAGGGAAAGAAAAAAAAAAGAAAAAGCAAGAGAGAGCACTTGGGGGAAGCAGGGCACCCATGTAGGTTTCCTGCTAGCCAAGTGCATGGTGGGGAGCATGGAAGCTGGTTCTGAAAAGAGTTCCTCCAGCCCAAAAGTCAGCTGGGGGCAGGATGCTGGTCCTGGAGGAGTTTCTGCCAGCCCAAAAGGTGGCTAGGTATAGGGTACTTGGTGCCAGAAAAAGTTTCTGCTGTCCCAAAAGGTGGCTGAGACTAGGTTACCTGTCTGAGAAAAAGTTCCTGCAGTCCCAAAAAGCAGGTGGGCATAGGGTACCTGGTCCCAGGGTGCCTGGTCCCACAACTAGTTCCTGCCTATCCAGAAGGAAGCTAGGATAGGTTACCTGATCCCACACAAGGTTCCTGCTGATCCAGAATGTGATTGGAGGTGGGGGATGGCCACACCTCTATTCACCAGAAGGATGTGGGGTACAATGGGAACAAGGGGACTATCACAACTTTCTGGTCACCAACTACCAGTGTGAGTGGCCATGCAATCCTTGGGCAAGAAGAGCTATTTATTAGGTTGCTGCCCTGATTGGAATACTGCTTGCAAATATTCAAAATGGTCACACACATATTTGACAAAGGACTTATCTCCAAAATGTGTAGAAAATTTCAATACCTCAACAACATAAAGACAAACCACCTGATTCAAAAATGGGCAAGGGACATGAACAGACACTTCACTAAAGAAAATATACTGATGGCCAACAAACACATGAGGAAATGCTCACCATCATTAGCCATTAGGGAGATGGAAATCAAAACAACAATGAGATATCAATTCACCCCAGCAATAATAGCAAAGTTCAACAAAACAGAAAATAATAAATGCTGGCAAGGTTGCAGAGAGATTGGAACACTCATACACTGCTGGTGGGACTGCAAAATGGTACAACCACTATGGAAAATAAAACAAACAAACCAACCCACTGCCATCAAGTAGATTCCGACTCATAGCAACTTCCATTGAGTTTCTGAGGCAGTAAATCTTTACAGAAGTAGATTGCCCAGTCTTGCTTCCATGGAGTGGCTGGTGGGTTTGAACCACCAACCTTCTGGTTAGCAGTCAGATGCCTTAGGCACTGTGCTACCAGAGCTCCTTATGGAAAATGGCATGGTGTTTTCTTAAAAAACTGAAAATAGAAATACCATTTGATCCAGCAATTCCATTACTAGGAATATATCCTAAAGAGGTGAGAGAAGGGACACAAACAGACACATGCACACCCATATTCATCGCAGAGCAACTCATTATAGCAAAGAGATGGAAACAACCTATATGGCAATCAACAGATGAATGGATAACCAAACAATGGTACATTCACACAATGGAGTACTATGCAACATTAAAGAATAATGAAGACTACATGAATCATCTCACAACATGGATGAATTTGGAGGACATTATGCTGAATGAAATAAGGCAATCGCAGAGGACAAATATTGTTTGAGCCCATTACTGTAAAAAGTCAAGGAAATTTTACTTAGGGAAAGAAATGCACTTTTTTGATGACTGGGGATGAGAGGGAAGGGGAATGAAAATTTTAGAGTAGTTGGGACTCACATATTGATTTGGGTGAGGGGAGGATGGTATGGAAAGAGGCTGTGACCAGCATAGTGACATTGGGGAAAGGAAGGACACTGAAACGTGCACATGAGATATAGACGACAGAGGCAAATACTAGTATATGAACACTACTGCATTACCGCTAACACCAAATACCAGGCTATGAATAAATGCATAGGCAGCTGAGAAGATCAGGTGGGGGTCAGCAAACAGGAATATACCCAAGATCAAGGATAGATTTGGCTGAAGATAATCTTACACATGCACTTGTGCTACAAAATTAGCCACACACATTACAGAAGCAACAGGAGACAGAGCTGGAGTAACCTCTCAGAGACAACAAATCACCTTGAGAGAGAGAATCACTGGGTCTACCAACTTGGGACCATAGTCTCCAGGGACATCAAGATCAGTTGGTACAATATACTACATAAAAATCTTGTTCCACAACCTACTTTGGTGAGTAGTGACCGGGGTCTTAAAAGCTTTCAAGCAGCATCTAAGATGCAACTATTGGTCTCCTTTCATCTGAATCAAAGAAGAGTGAAGAAAATCAAAGGCATCTGGAAACTATTAGTCCAAGGATAAGATGGACCTTGAGGACCTCAGCCTTATGACCCGAGACTAGAAGAACTAGATGGTGCCTGGCTCTTAATGACAACCACTCAGAAAGGGAACAAAACTGTAGATCCTGGATAGAATGGGAGGAAAAATGTGGAACAAAGTTCAAAAACACAAAAATTACCAGAATTACTGGTCATATAGAGTCTGGTGGAACCTCCAAGAGTATGGCCCTAGCTTACCCTTTGGGCCTAGAAATGGACTCACTCCCATGGATTGGCTCTCAGCCCAACAGTAGAAAGTGCTACATGCAGAACACCTACCCCAGGGCAATGCACTCACATACTCAATGGAGATGCACCCCTTGGAGCAGTTGGCCATGGGGCACCAGAGGGCCAGCATTCACATAGAGGGAAAGCTGGACAGACAGGAATGCATAGTTAAGAAGGCCATAGGAGGGGGTAGTCACAGGGATGGGAGAGGAGGAGAGTTTTTTATGGTTGGGGATGGTAATCGAGTGT
This sequence comes from Orycteropus afer afer, assembly GCF_000298275.1. Lineage (NCBI taxonomy): Eukaryota > Metazoa > Chordata > Mammalia > Tubulidentata > Orycteropodidae > Orycteropus > Orycteropus afer. The sequence goes on along the minus strand of NW_006922061.1, from coordinate 165,161 downwards.
GAAATCAAATATGCATGAACTGTTGAATGTAAAATAAATTTGCTCTGTAAATTTGCACCCAAAGCACAATGAAACTAAAAAAAAAAAAAAAAAGGAAAGAAAAAAAAATGGTCATGCTATCAGGCCAGTCAACAACCCACAGTGCTCTTTGTCTCCTCATTCACTCTTTTCATTTGTTTCTTCTAGTACTTGGTATTTGTGGCAGTTAATGTTGTGGATCATCTTGGCTGGGTCATGGTTCTGAGTGGCTTGGCAGCTAGATGTAGTTATTCCCCATGATGAGATTATAATCATCTCCATGATGGAATCTGCTGTGCCACATTAATCAGTGGAAAGGGAGCTGCCTTTGGGGTGTGGCCTGCTTCCAGTATATAAGGAGAAGCTTTGGGAACACTCTCTAGCTTTTTGGCACTCTGGATCTTATACTTGGCTGAGTCTTCATCTCCAGTTCCTGAACTTGAACTAGCAGCCTGCTGTGTTGCCTGCCGATCTTTGGATTGTTCCTGGACTTGACCCACTGGTCTGCTATGTTGCCTGCTGATCTTGGAGTTGTTGCCTTTGCAGTGATTGTGCCATTTTATCTGTTGACCTTGGATTTGTGAGCCTCAGCAGCCAGCAGCTGTGTGTTACAAAAAGCATCCAGCTCCAGTGGGCCTGGAACAAGAGGCAGAGCTGAAGCCCAAGGTCAAGAGGCCTTCACCTAGCCCCTAGAGTGGCACTCTAAAATCAGACTTTTAGCCTCCTAAACTGTAAGATAATAGATTCCTGTTTGTTAAGCTATCCACTTGTGTTATTTTTGTTAGAGCAGCACTAGAGAACCACAACAATATTAAATCCACTTATTTACCCTTTTCTTCGAAGTTCAGGTTTCCAGGATTATCATCTGCATCTGTATCATTGCTTTTTTGTAGAAGGTCTAGGTAGCTTGTCTGCCTATTTCAACATCTTTCTAGAAGTCCCCTAACAGTCCACTTTCAAGTGGTGCCTGTATATCATGCAGAATCATTTGTAAACCAGGCATAAATTTTATCTTCCTCACTCAACTGATCATAATGAACTCCCTATGAGGCCATAGGTGCAGGTTGGAAGAGGGAAGGAAGGTAACGTGACAGGAGCAGACACCATGGGACAACTTCCTCATAACTTACTTGTGCATTCAGGTCTTACTTGAGCCCAATCTCAATCTTACATATACCACTTCCACTTAACGAGGGAGTGTTGCTGTGCACATTCAATTTTATGTCTCTGTGGGTCAGACAACAACCAGTTCATGATGAGTAGCTCAAGATGCATGGTGACTTGCTGCCCCATTGTTGGGTGTTCAGTCTCTACTAAGGCCCAGTAACACTTCAAATGCTGTTTCTCAAAAGAAGAGTAGTAATCTGTAGAGAATGGCAAGGCTTTGCTCCAAAATCCTAAGGGTCTGAGCTGTGATTCACCAAGAGGGGCCTGTCAAAGACTCTAAACACTGATACTTGAAGCACAATTGGATCAGCCAGATCATATGGCCCAAGTGACAGATCAGCTTGCCCAACAGTCTGAACCTGCTGCAGAACCTTCACTTGTTCTGAGCCTCACTCAAAACTAGTAGTTTTTAGAGTCACTTGATAAGTGGGCTGAAGTATTTTGGTTGAGATGGTTCTGACACATAGTGATGTCATGTAAAGCAGAATGAAACACTGTCCTATCCTGCACCATCTTCAAAATCATTGCCACACTTGACACCACTGTTGCAGCCACTGTGTCAATCCATTTCACTGAGGTTATTCCTCTTTTCCACTGACCATCTATTTTATCAAGCATCATATCTTTCTTCAGGGACTGGTCCCTCCTAATAATATGACCAAAGTATGAGAGACAGACAGATTTGTTCTTCTGGCAGTTCATGGTATATTCAACATTCTTCACCAACACCATAATTCAAATGCATCAGTTCTTCAGTTTTCCTTGTTCATAACCCAGATTTTGCATGCATGTGAGGTAATGGAAAAGACTATTGCCTGTGTCAAGTGCATCTTCGCCTTCAAAGTGATATCTTTGCTCATTAACCCATTAAAGAGGTCTTTTGCAGCAGATTTGCCCAATGCACTACATTGTTTGATTTCTAGCCTGCTGCTGCATGGTCATTGATTGTGGATCCAAGTAAAATGTTTAATCTTTTCTCCATTTATTATGATGTTGCTCATTATTAGTCCACTTGTGATGCCTTTTGTTTTCTTTATGTTGAGATGTAATCCATAGTGAAGGCCTAGTCTTTGATCTTCATCAATAACTGCTTCAAGTCATCTTTCCTTTCAGCATGTAAGGTTGTCATCTGCATGTTGCAGATTGTAAATGAGTCTTTCCGAAACCTCAATGCTGCATTCTTTTCCATATACTTAAGCTTCTCAGATTATTTGCTCAGTAACAGATTGAACAAGTATGGTGAAAGAACACAACCCTGATGCATACCTTTCCTGACTTTAGACCATGCAGTATCTCCTTAGCTGCCTCTTGATCTGTGTACAGGTTCCTCATGAGTACAATGAAATGTTCTGGAATTCACATTCTTCACAACATTATCCATAATTTCTTATAATATATACAGTTGAATGCCTTTGCATAGTCAATAAACACAGGTAAACATCTTTCTGGTATTCTCTGCTTTCAGCCAAGATCCATCTCACATCAGCAATGGCAATCCTTATTCCATGTCCTTTTCTGAATCCATCTTAATTTCTGGCAGTTCCCTATTGATGTACTCCTGCAACTTTTAAAAATTATTTTCAGCAAAATTTTACCAGAGTGTGATATTAATGGAATTATTTGCTAATTTCCTTATTCTGTTGTACCACCTTTCTTTTGAATGGGCACAAATATATATTTCTTTCCATTGTTTTCCAGGTAACTGTCATCTAAATTTCTTGGCATAAATTAGTGAGCGGTTTCAACATTAACATTTGTTGAAACATCTCTGTTGGTATTCCATCAATTCCTGGAGCATTGTTTTTCACCAGTTCCTTCAATGCAGCTTGGACTTCTTCCCACAATATTGTCAGTTCTTGAGTATATGCTAACTCCTGAAATGGTTGAACAAATAAGGGATATGTTGCCTCCAAAATCTCAAGAGACCCACTAGGAGTTGTGCCTCCTTTTTAGGTGTAGGAGGAGCTAGATATAATAATTTATCTTTCACTTTAGAAAGAATATCTCAACATGCCCATACCACTATATCTCCAGAAATTTCACTGAGGTGAAAGGTGCCTGAATTTTTGTCAGATTAGTTTTCCATCCCCTAGTATGTAAATATCTTACCTATAAGTCTAGGGTCATTGATACTTCTTCCTTACTAGGTCCAATCAGCATAATACCATTGATATAACAGACTAGTATGATGTTATCTGGAAGGAAAGGCAATCAAGTTCTCTGTGGACTAAATTATGACATAGTGTTTGAGAGTTGATATACCTTTGAAGTAAGACAATGTAGGTATACTGCTGACCTTGCCAGCTGAAGGCAAACTACTTCTGACATTCCTTTGAAACCAGAATCAAGAGAAAGGCATTTGAGTAGGTTAATAGCTGCAACCATGTTACAAGAAATGTATTAATTTGTTCCAGCAATGAAATCACATCTGGAGTAGCACCTGCAATTGCAGTCACTGCCTGATTAGTTACCATAATCTACTGTCATTCTCCAAGATCCATTCATTTTTAGCACAGGCCAAATAGGCAAGTTATATGGAGATGTGGTAGGTGGGAATCACCACCCCTGAACCCTTCACATCCTTGATGGTGGCAATAATCCCTGCAGTCTCTCCAGGAATATGGTATTGCTTTTTACTAATAACTATTATTTACTATTTCTCCCAGATAGGGGAAGTTCTAATGGCTTCAACATGTCTTTCCCTACCATTATAGCCCTTAATCCGCATGTCAGGGATTGAATGTGGGGATTCTACCAGGTGCTGAACATGTACATTGCAATTATGCATTCTGGAGCTGAGGAAACAACTACAAGATGGCTTCAGGGACCCATTGGACCCACTGTAAGACAGATTTTAGCTAATATTGCATTAATAACTTGACCTCTTTATACCCCTACTCTGACTGGCTTGCCACAGTGATGTTTTAGGTTTCCTGGAATTAGTGTCAATTTAGAACCAGTTTACAGTAATCCCTGAAAATTCTAATTATTTCCTTTTCTCCAATGAACAGTCATTCTTGTTAAACACCATATATTCTTTTGGAAAAGTCTAGGAGAAAGATAAACAGTATAAATTTTTGGTAGTGTAGTGGTGTCATTCCTCAAGGGGACCTAACCTCCATTTCATTCAAGGGGTTGTCAATCTATAAACTGGCTCAAGTCTTGGAATTGAATGAAGACCCATGATTCTCTATTCTGGCAATTGAAGTTAGATTGCCATTCACTTGACCTAGAATTCTTCCACTTGTACAGATCAAGTAATATTTAGTAGATTTCCGATCTATCTCACTCCTAGTGACATAATGCCTAAGTAGGCAATGTCATAAATTCATAAGAGTTAAACTATTCTGATCACTGCTTTGACTCTGCTGTCCATTACAGTAACTGCACTCACCTTGTCTCTGTTAATTAAGTACTGCCACTTGGCCCCTACCGTTACCAGTGGAGCACCATTGGGGTTTAATCAGCCCCACGATAGTTAGGTGTCTTAATTCAATGAGGGAAGTTCCCACTATCAAATCTGACTTGCATAAAATACAATAACTGCAGTCTTCAAGGATGTTGGGGCTCCCTTCACAAGTTTATTCCTCACCATTGTGGTAAAAGGTATGTCTTCTGGGGATTCCATATGAGTCTTTTGTTCTAACCTGATGAGTTTACTCTAACACACCAATTTCCTTAAGCCTTTGAATACCTTTTTCTAAAATATACAAAGACAGTTCTGTTACTTCAACTTGATTTAGTGTAGACCACCATGTAATTCACGCTTCAGTGAGCCAACAAGACAAACTGTTAGATCGTTTCCTAACCTCTTGAGCTGAAACATTGAATGAAGAATCTGTGCTTTGTGGCCTATATTATCAAACTCAGACTGATCCAACTTTATATTTCTTGTACCATTATTCTACACCCTTAATAGCCAATCCCACACATATTCTCCAATTTCTGTTTGTACACATTAGAAAAATCAAAGTTCTTTTTTTTTTTTTTTTGAGTGTAGTGTACCTCTTCCTGGGTCATAGTATAGTACTTTACCTTTTGGACTTGCTGGGACTTAAGTCTAGTTATAGGTCTATAAGCAAAAATGGGTTGTGGAAGTGTGTCCTGGGAACATTCAGCAATATTTGTAAGGCATCCACCTCAGGTGATACCCCAGACAACATGCCAAGCACCATATCAGCAGGCACAACTGCGTTAATCTCATTAAATGAGGCAGGGGTGGGGGTGGGGGTGGATAAAGGTTTTTACTGATAGTGGTTTAGCAAACAAAGATGGAGTAATCTTTTCAGAAAAGAGGGGTTGTGCTGTTGGAAGGAGTGATTCAATGGAATTTAAGGGTCCAATGTCCCCATTGTCTTGATTGTCTGCCCATAGGGCTCCATCTCAAGTTTCAGAATCTGATTTCTTCCCAATCAATGTCCTCATTTTAACTTCAGACACCATTAGAGGTTGGGAATTCAATTGGCATTTTAATTCAGTCACTCTTACTTTTGTTAGAGACTCTGGATTTGTTTTTCAACTATATCAGCTCTGTTACAACAAGAAGTAAGGCTTACTTTCATGGCAAGTGACAACTTTCAGGTCTTTTATGAGGGGCTTAAGCTGTGACTCTGAAGTGCTGATCTTCTCTCTTCTTTCTTCACTTTGTCTACCAAAAGTATGTCCAACCAACCAGTTTACTTATACTTCTGACTCTGAGTCATATAGCTACAAGGGCTGATGAATCCAAGATTGGCATGACAGACGTTAGCTGTGGATGCTGATGAATCAGAGATTAGTGGGTAAGACAGCAGGCTGCAGGCTCAAGTCCCCAAAACCAGAAGTCAGGTGATGAGAACTGGATGCATGATCCAGAGTGAGCAAAAAGCTAGAGAGCTTTGTCAGAACATCTCTATATATTTGATGCTAGCCATATCCTGGAGAAACAGACTTTCAGTTGATTTGCTGCTTATAGAAAATCTCATCATGGAGGTGATTACATTATATTAGATCTCACCAAGGAGGATGACTACATCATAACTGCCAAACCAGAGAATCAGGGCCCTTAACCATTATACTAAGCAAATAATCAGAAAAGCTGGACTATGTGAAGAACACAGCATCAGGATTGGAGACTCATTATAAACTTGTGATATGCTCTGGTAGCATAGTGGCTAAAGCACTTGACTGCTAACCAGAAGGCTGGCAGTTCAAACCCACCAGCCACTCCTCGGAAGGAAGGTTGGGCAATCCTACTTCCGTAGTGATACTGCCTCAGAAACCCAAGGAGGGGTTGCTATGAGTCGGGGCTGACTCGACGGCACACAACAACAACAACAACATGCAAAAGACATAACCTAGTTTGCTGAAAGCATACAGGGCTTGAAGAACTTACTACTGAAGATCGAAGATTACAATCTACACTATGCATTACATATCAACTAAAGTAAACAGAATCTTCACAACTGGACCGATGAGCAATATCACAATAGATGTAGAAAAGATTAAAGTTGACAAGGATTTCATTCTACTTGGATCCACATTCAACACCCACAGAAGCAACAATCAACAAATCAAACAACATATTGCATTGGGTAAAACTGTTGCAAAACACCTCTTCAAAGTGTTACAAGATAAAGATATCACTTTGAGGACTAAGGTACACCTGACCCAAGGTATGGTATTTTTAATTGCCTCATATGCATGTCAACTTTGGACAATGAATAAGAAGACCAAAGAAGAATCGACTCCTTTGGATTATGCTGTTGGCAAAAATATTAAATACATCATAGACTGACAAAAAATGAACATATCTGTCTTAGAAGAAATACAGTCAGAAGGGAGGATAGTAAGATTTCATGTTATGTACATACATTACCTGTTATAAAGAGGGACCAGTCTCAGGATAAGGACATTGTACTTGGTAAAGTAGAGAGTCAGTAAAAAAAAGAAGAAAACTCTGAATTAGATAGCCTGACACAGTGGCTGCAACAACGGGCTCAAACATATCAAGGATTGTGAAGATGGCACAGGAGTAAGCAATGCTTTGTTCTTTTGTACATAGAGTCACTCTGTGTATTTCTTCCATCTTCCATCTTATTTTGAGTCACTGTACCAAAAAGAATTGGTCGATGTTCATCCATTTCAGGAGGTGGCATATGATCAAGAACCAAGGGTATAGAAGGAAGAAGTCAAAGATGCACTGAAGGAATTGGTGAAGAATAAGGCTCCAGAAATTGACAGAATACCCACTGAGATGTTTCAACAAACTGATATCCTGCTGGAGGCTCTCATTCAGCTATGCCAAGAGATGTGGAAGACAGCTACCTGGGCAACTGACAGTAAGAGATCCATATTTATACTCATTGCAAAGAAAGATGATCCCACAGAATGTGGAAATTATCAAACAATATCATTAATATCTCGTCCAAGTAAAATCTTCCTGAAGATAATTCAAAAACAGTTGCAGCAGCATATTGACAGAGAGCTTCCAGAAATGCAAGCTGGATTCAGAAGAGGATGTGGAACAAGGGATATCATTGCTGATGTCAGATGGATCTTAGCTGAAAGCAAAGACTACCAGAAAGATGTTTACTTATGTTTTATTGACTATGCAAAATCATTTGATTGTGTGGATCATAACAAATTATGGATAACATTGAGAAGAATGGGAATTTAATAACACTTAATTGTCCTCATAAAGAACTTGTACATAGATCAGGAGGCTGTTGTTAGAACAGAACAAGGGGATACTGCATGGTTCAAAATCAAGAAAGGAGTACATCAAAGTTGTATCCTTTCACCATACTTATTCAACTTGTATGCTCAGCAAATGATCCGAGAAGCTGGGTTAGATGAAGAAGAATGTGGCATCAGGATCATAGGAAGACTCATTAACAACCTGCGTGTGGTTGGAGTTGTGTGGCAACTTGGCTGGACCACAATTCTGTGTGCTTTAAGCAATTGTGATGTGGGTTATTCCCATGGTGGGATTGGATGTATATGTTTTGAGCAGCCAACCCATTGAAAGGGAGTTTCCCTAGGGATGTGGCCTGCTTCCAATACATTTACTGATATTGTGGGAAAAGAGACACTCTTCTGTGGATCAGGATTCTGTTGCGCTGCCTACAACTCTCCATGAGTGAAAAATCCACCATTTGGCCTGGAGATCTTGGATTCGTCATTCGTTGGAGTCAACAGCTGGTACACTTCCTGACAACCTTGAGCTCATCAGCCCCTGCAGCTGCATGAGATGGAAAAAGCCTCCAGCTTGATGTTTGATCCAAGAACTTTGGACTTGCCAGCTTCTATAAGTGTGTGAGCCATTTTCCTAAGATAAATTTCTCTTTCTCTGTATGTATATATATATGCTTTACTGGTTTTGCTTCTCTAGAGAACCCAGCCTAACACACTGTGATATGCAGATGACACATCTTTGCTTTCTAACAGTGAGGATGACTTGGAGTACTTACTGATGAAGATTAAAGACCACAGTCTGCAGTATGGATTACAGCTCAATATAAAGAAACAAAAATCCTCACAACTGGATCAATAAACAGCATCACAGTGGATGGAGAAAAGATTGAAGTTGTGAAGGATTTCATATTACTTGGTTCTACAATCAACACCAATGGAAGCAGTGGTCAAGACATCAGACAAAGGGCAAATCTCCTGCAAAAGATCTCTTTCAAGTGATGAAGAGCAAAGGTGTCTCCTTGAAGACTAAGGTGCGCCTAACCCAAGCCATGGTATTTTCAATCACCTTTATTCATGTGAGAGCTGGACAATGAATAGGGAAGACCGAAGAAGAGTTTATGCTTTTGAGTTGTGGTGTTGGAGAAGAATGCTAAGAGTATCATGGTCTGCTGATAGGACTAACAAATCTGTCCTGGATGAAGTGCAGCTGGAATGCTCCTTGGAAGTGAGAATGGCCAGACTTCATCTCATCTACTTTGGTCATGTTGTTAGAAGGAACAATTCCCTGGAGAAGGATATCATGCTTGGTAAAGTGGAGGGTCAATGAGGAAGGGGAAGTCCCTCAATAAAATGGATAGACACAGTGGCTGCAACAATGGGCTCAGGTATAGCAAGGATCGTGAGGCTGGCAGAAGACCAGGCAGTGTTTCATTCTGCTGTGGGTTGCTACGAGTAGGAGACGACTCGATGGCACCTAACAACAACAGTAACACATAGAGTCACTGTGAGTTGGAGCCAACTGTACGACAACAAAAACATCAAATTTGTTAGCATAAAAATGTTCATGTTGTTGTTGTTGTTGTTATGTGCCCTCGAGTCAGACTTGACTCATAGCGACCCCTCCTTGGGTTTCTTCCTTCCGAGGAGTGGCTGGTGGGTTTGAACTGCCAGCCTTCTAGTTAGCAGTTAAGTGCCTTAGGGACTATGCTATCAGAGCTCCTAAAAAAATGTTCATAGTATTTTCATATGATCCTTTTTATTTCTGTAGGTTTGTTTGACAGTTTTTTGCTTGATTTGCAATTTAAGATAAGATTTTATTTTTTTTGTCAGTCTTTAGTGTCAGTCTTTAGTTAATTTGGGGGAGCTCTGGTAGCATAGTGGCTAAGGCACTTGCCTGCTATCTAGACGGCTGGTGGTTCAAACCCACCAGCCACTCCTTGGAAGGAAGGTTGGGCAATCCTACTTCCGTAGTGATAACTGCCTTGGAAACCCAAGGAGGGGTCGCTATGAGTTGGGGCCGACTCAACAGCACACAACAACAACAACAAGAAGTTAATTTTACCGACCTTTAAAAAAAAAAACTACTGCTTTCATTGATTGTCTCTATTGTTTTTTATCTCTATTTTATTTCTCTCTGCTCTATTCTTTGTAATCTCTTTCCTTCTGTCTGCTTTGGCTTTACTTTGCTCTCCTTTTTAATTCCTTATGTTGTAAAGTATAGTTATTTATTTGGGATCTTTCTTCTTTTTTTTAATGCATGTGAGAGCTAGACAATGAATAAGGAAGACCAAAGAAGAGTTGATGCTTTGGTCATGTTGTCAGAAGGAACCATTCCCTGGAGAAGGATATCATGCTTGGTAAAATTTATTTACAGCAATAAAATTCCCTCTAAGCATTGCCTTCACTTTCATATGTGTTTCATATATGCTATGTTCTGCTTTAATTTTCATTTGACTCTAATTTCCCATTTGATTTATTCCTTCACTCATTTGCTGTTTGGTAGTGTATTATTTAATTTCCATGTTTTTACGTATTTTCAACTTTTCTTCCATTAATTTTAATTTAACTCCATTGTGTAAAGACAAAATATTTTGTATGATTTCAATCTTTTAAAGTTTAATGAGACTTGTTTTTTGGCTGAACATACTTATTCTGGAGAATGATCCATGTGCACTGGAGATAAATGTATATGTACTGTTGATCCCTTCTTCATTGAGGAGGCAGCGACAGGGATCCAGGTAAGGTGAGGGAACCCAGGCCACACCCCACAAAAGGTAAGGTGGGAAAGCAAAGAAAAAGCCAGGGGGGCCGGGACAGAGCAAGGAGGCAGTGGCAGGGATCCAGGTAAGGCAAGGTTGGAGAGATTTTGAACAGCTAAGGGAGACAAACTTGTCTGTTGGTTTGTTCTACTGTGGTGGTATGTTGCTGTGAGGCTTGAGGCTGTGCCACTAGTGTTTCAAACCCAGTGGGGTGCACATGGTGCACAGGTTTCAGCATGGTTTGCAGACTGAGACAGACTAGGAAGAAGGAAGAGGCCATCCACTTCTAGAGGAATTTGCCAGGGAAAACCTTATGAATAGTGTTCCCGTGTTCTGTTCAAATGACAGCCTCCTGGTCTATGTACAGATTCCTCATCAGTACAATTAAGTGGTGTGGAATTCCCATTCTTTTCAATGTTATCCAAAGTTTGTCATGATCCATACAATCAAATGCCTTTGCATAGTCAATAAAACACAAGTAAACATCTTTCCGGTATTCTTTGCCTTGAGCTGACAGCAGCTATGATATCCCTTGCTCCACGTCCTCTTCTGAATCCAGCTTGCACCTCTGGAAGTTCTTTGTCAATCTACTGCAGCAACCGTTTTTGAATTATCTTCAGTAAGATCTTACTTGGGTGTGATATCAATGATACTGTTCAATAATTTCCACATTCTATGGGATCA
>NW_006922061.1:150215-152568 GCF_000298275.1 Orycteropus afer afer | reverse complement strand
GTCTCACCTACTTTGGCCATGTTGTCAGAAGGGACCATTCCCTGGAGAAGGATGTCATGCTTGGTAAGGTGGAGGGTCGACGAAAGAGCAGAAGGCCTTCAATGAGATGGATTGACATGCTGACTGTGACAATGGGCTCAAGTACAGCAAGGATCATGGAGCTGGTGCAGGACTGGGTGGTGTTTTGTTCTGCTGTGCATAGGGTCGCTATGAGTCGGAAATGACTCAATGGCACCTAACAACAACTGTTTATAGGTAGACTGTTCTATATATGTCTGTTAGATCCAGTTGGTTTATTCTGTCTTTCAGTTCTGTTTCCTTATTAATCTTTTTTTCTAGATGTTCTGTCCATTTTTGAAAGTGGTATACTGAATTTTTCAAATACTTTTGTAGAGCTATTTATCCCCTGAATTCTATCAGTATTTGTTTTATGCACGTAAGGGTTCCAACGTTAGGTGCGTATATGTTTATAATTCTTTGTTCATATATCATTTAATTTGTTATTCTTGTTTATGTTTATAAAGCCTATATTGTCTTGATGAGTTAATACTTTCATCATTATATAATAGCCTTTGCTCTTATAATTGATTTAGACTTAAAGTCTATTTTGACTGATATAAAAATCACTACCCCAGCTCTCTTTTGGTTATAATTTATATGGAATATTTTTTCTATCCATTCACTTTCTTTCTTTTTTTTTTAATTATTATTTTTATTTTAAGAGCTTGTTTTGTATTCAACCTCACACATACATTTAGTTTCAGTCCCCTTTCACCATGTCCTAACCTAGTCTCCTCCCCTCCCTACACTGCAATCCTCCCCCTGTGCCCCTCATAATTATGCACTTCTATTTGTCCTGCATTTCCTCAGTTTGAATGTTGGTCCTCTGGTGTTCCATGGTCTATTGCTCTAAGGGATGTATTACCATTGAGTGTGTGGGTGCAGCATCCTGGGTTGAGTGGTCTGCGTGCACGTCTTGTTAACTATTGGGCTGAGAGCCCGCCCCTGAGGGTGAGTTTTATTCCAGGTGCCGAATGTATTTCAGGGCCATAGTATTGGGAGTGTCACCAGATTTCATCTGACCAGTAATTCTGGTCATCATTGAGTTTTTGGATTTTGTTCCACGTTTTCCCTCCCACTCTATCCAGGATTTCCAGATTTGATCCTTTCTGAGTGGTTGGCATTGGTAGCCAAGCACCATCCAGTTTTTCTGGTCTCAAGGGCCATCGTGTCCTAGGGCTGAGTGTTTCTAAATGCCTCCCCCCCTTTTTTTTGCGTTCTTCTTCATTTCTGACTCTAGGAGACCATTAGCTGCATCTTAGATGGCTGTTTGAAAGCTTTTAAGACCCCAGTCACTACTCACCAATGTAGGATGCAGAGCAATGCTTTTATGCATTTTGTTGTGCCAATTGAGTTTGGTGTACCCCAGTACTATGGTCCTGAGGTAGTAGATCTATTGGATCTCTCTCCCATAGTGTCTGTCTATCCATTCACTTTCAATCTATTTGTGTCCTTGGGCTTCAGATATGTCTCTTTTAGACATTTATAGTTGAATCTTGTGTGTTCGTTTTGTCCATTCTTCCACTCTCCACTTTTTTTGTTAGAGTATTTAGGCTATTTACATTCCCTGTATTACCAATAATGGAAGACTTATGTCTGTGATTTTGTAGCATAGTGCCTAAGGAATTTGACTGCTTATCAGAAGACTGACAGTTCAAGCCCACCAGCCACTCCTCAGAAGGAAGATTGGGCAATCCTCTTCCATAGAGATACCTCCTCAGAAACCCAAGTAGGGGTTGCTATGACTCAACTTGATGGCAGTGAGGTTTTTTATTTATACTTTCTTTGTCCCTTATTTCTTAGAACATGGCTAACGTTTGTGTTTGGAGTTGCTTTTTTTTTGTAGGAAAACATTTTTATTCCCTTCTCCTTTCTTTTCTTTCTTTTCTTTCTTTTTTTTTTTTGAAGATATTTTCTTTGTGGCTGCTCTCATAGTTATCTAGAGCTACTTTATAAGAAATGTCAAATAAAGTGAATGGCTTTAACAAACAGAAATTTATTCTCTCACAGTTCAGGAAGCCAGAAGTTTGAATTCGGGGCATCAGCTGAAGGGGAAGGCTTTCTCTCTCTGTCAGATCTGGAGGATCTCCTTTTTGCCTTTCAACAACAGTGGCTCCAGTGTTCCTTGGCAATCTACATGTGTTAGGCATCAATCTTTTCCTGGTCTAGGAGGTTCCAAGTTTAGGGGCCTAGGTCAAAGACACATGCTGCTCTTAGCTCTTCTTTTTTTTAGTGGTAGTATTGTTGTTGTTGCTATTCTTGCTAGGTGCCATCGAGTTGTCTCCAACTCATA
>NW_006922061.1:140478-149882 GCF_000298275.1 Orycteropus afer afer | reverse complement strand
TCCAGCTCTGACATGCATATGTTGTTGTTGGACTATGTCAAGTCATTTCCGACTCATAGCAACCCCCTGCACAGCAGAACGAAACACTGCCCAATCCCGCACTAGCTCCATGATCCCTGCTATACTTGAGCCCATCATCGCAGCCACTGTGTCAATCCATCTCGTTGAAGGCCTCCCCCTCTTTTGTTGATCCTCCACCCTACCAAGCATAACATCCTTCATATGAGGCAATTGAAAATACCATGGCTTGTGTCAGGAACACCTTAGTGCTCAAGGAACCATCTTTGCTCTTCATCACTTGAAGGAGGTCTTTTGCATCTGATTTGTCCAGTGCTATATACATCTTCTGATATCTTGACTGCTGCTTCCTTTGGTGTTGACTGTAGAACCAAGTAATATGAAGTCTTTGACAACTTCAAACTTTTCTCCATTTATTGTGATGCTGCTTCTTGGTCCAGTTGTGGGGATTTTTGTTTTCTTTATATTGAGGTGTAATCCATACTGCAGACTATATTCTTCAATCTTCACCAGTAAGTGTTTCAAGTCATCCTCACTTTTAGCAAGCAAAGTTGTGTTGTCAGCATATTGCAGGTTGTAAATAATTCTTCCTCCAGTCCAAATGCCACATTCTTCTTCATATAGTCCAGCTTCTCAGGCTATTTGCTCAGCATACAGATTGAATAAGTATGGTGAAAGGATACAACCCTGACACACTCCCTTCTTGATTTTAGACCATGCAGTATCCCCTTGTTCTGTTTGACAAGTTCCTCATGAGTACAATTAAGTGGTGTGGAATTCCCGTTCTTCTCAATGTTATCCATAATTCATTATGATCCTCACAATCAAATGCTTTTGCATAGTCAATAAAACCCAAGTAAACATCTTTCTGGTATTCTTTGCTTTGAGCCAAACAAAGAATGGTAGTAGGTCCCTCTAATCTCTGCTCACTTGTTTAACCCCTTTTATATCTCAAAAGAGTTAGATTGATTCAACATACAATCTAACCCTGTAGATTGCATTATGCCTCATTAACATAACTATGTCTAGTCTTGCCTCATTAAAATAATAGAGGTGAGGATTTATAATACATGTGTTGTTGTTGTTGTTGTTATGTGCCATTGAGTTGGACTCGACTCACATAGGATAATTATATCAGATTACCAAATGGTGGATAATTACATAATACTGAGAGTCATGACTCAGCCAAGTCAACACACATTTTTTGGGGGGACACAACTTACTCTATACTATTCTACTCTTTGGCCCCCAAAATTCATTTTCTTGCCACATGCAAAACACTTTCTCTCCATCATATCATTCCAAAACTTTTAAACCAACTCCAAGTGAAAATTCCATCTTGGGACAAAATTTCTCTTTATCTGTGAATCTAGAATACAAGTTATCTGATTCCAAAGTACAAAAGTGGAACAGGCACAATGTAGACATTTCCATTACAAGTGGGAGAAATTGGAGGGAAAGAAGGAATAATGAGCACCAAGCAAGAAAAAACCCAGAAGTACAATTAACATTAGCTCTCAAGGCTTGAAGATAATCCTGTGTTCTATGAGACCATATAGGCAGTGTATAAAAAAATAAAAAAAAATACAAAAAACTACTTCAAGAAACCATAAGAGATCTATATAAATGGAAGAACACACCATGCTCGTGAATAGGAAGATTGAACATTGTGAAAATGTCAATTCTACCAAAAGTAATCTATACATTCAATGCAATCCCAATCCAGATCCCATTAGCATTCTTTAAGTATATGGAAAAACCAATCACTAATTTTATATGGAAAGGAAAGAGACCTCGAACAAGCAAGGCACTATTGTAGAAGACAAAAGCAGGAGGTCTCACATGGCCAGATCTCAAAACCTACTATACAGCCACAGTAGTCAAAACAACCTGGTACTAGTACAATTGACACATAGACCAGTGGAACAGAATTGAGAACCTAGAAATAGATCCATTGACCTATGCTCAGCTGATTTTTGACAAGGGGCTAAAATACATTAAAAGGGCAAGAGCTGGTCTCTTTAACAAATGGTGCTGTCAAAACTGGATATTCATTTGCAGAAAAATGAAACAAGATCCATACCTCACACCATATAAAAAAAGGAAGTCCATATGGATCAAAGACTTAAATATGAAACCTAAAACTATAAAGTCCTTCAAGGAAAAAATAGGGGCAAATTTAAGGACCATAATTTATGGCATAAATAGGCTGTCAAGCATAATCCAAAATGTACAAACAGCTGAAGAGAAACTAGATGAATGGGACTTCTAAAAATTAAATTTTTCATTTTCCTCAAAAGACTTCTCCAAAGGAATAAAAAGGGAATCTACAGATTGGTAAAAAAAAAATATTCAGCAATGACATAACTGACAAGGGACTTATCTCTAAAATTTATAGAAAACTCCAATACCTCAAGAACAAAAAGATTAACAATCCAATTAAAAATGGGCAGAAGACATGAATAGACACTTCACCAAAGAGGATATTCAGGCAGCCAGCAAATACATGAAGGAATGCTCATGATCATTAGCCATCAGAGAGATGCAAATCAAACAACAGTGAGATACCATCCTCCCCTAGCATTAATGTCAAAGCCGGCAAGGATGGGGAGAGATTGGAATTCTCGTACACTGATGGTGGGACTGTCAAATGATACAATCACTGTGGAAAGCAGTATGTCATTCCTTAAAAAGCTAGAATTAGAAATACCATTTTAGCCAGCAATCCCATTACTAGGTATTTATCCTAAAGAAGTGAGAGCCAGGATAAAAACAGATATATGCACACCCATGTTCATCACAGCACTATTCACAACAGCCAAAAGATGGAAACAACCTAGGTGCCCATCAACAGAAGAATGGATAACCAAACTATGGTACATACACATGTGGAATACTATACAACCCTAAAGAATAACTTAGAGTCTGCAAAACACCGCATAAGGTGGATGAACTTAGAGAACATTTTGCTGAATGAAATAAGTCAATCACAGAAGGACAACTATTGTATTAGTCCGTTATTGTAAAAAGTCAAGGAAAGGTTTATATATGGAAGGAAATTTTCTTTATTGGTTACCAGGGGTGGGGGGTGGGGAGAGGAGAGGGAACACTGTTGGATAGGTAGAGACAAGTATTGACTTCAGGGAAGAGAAGGGCAATGTACCAAATGTGAGTGATCAACATGGTGTCATTGAGGAAGAGGAAGACATAGAGAGGTATATGGGAGGTACAGATGTACATACTGTACTGAGTTGTCAGTGATGGCAAACATTGATCTATGGGTGGTTAGATAGGTGGACAGGCTGAATGATTAGATATATCTAGACAGGGGATTGTGCCCATGCCCATGTATAGGGTTAGCAGACAATGTTTCTACAAGTGTATTTGTATGTTCTGTAAGAATTTCTAGGTATATAGTAGAGCTGACAAGGAAAAAATTGTTCCCTTCTTGGCCACAGCCAGCTACCCAGAGGGAGCAAGTAGTAGGACCTGTGGGCTTGGGACCATGGTCGCAGAGACATCCAGCTCAATTGGCATACACAAAAACATTGTTCCACATTCTACTTTGGTGAGTAGTGACTGGGATCTTAAAAGCTTGCAAGCAGCCATCTTGATGCAACGATGGGTCTCTCCCCAGCCAGAGCAAAGAAGGATGGAGAAAACCAAAGATGCATGGAAACAATTAGGCCAAGGGACTGGTACACCATGCAATCCTCAGCCTATATGACTATGAGGCCAGAAAAACTAGATGGTGCCCTGCTACCACTGTCAACCACTCAGAAGGGGATCTATGTAGGAGATCCTGGATAGAGTGAGAGAACAATGTGGAACAAAACTCAAAATCATAAAAAAAAAAGGAGTGGCCAGGTTTACTGATAGAGCCTGGTGGAACCCCTGAGACTATGACCCTAGCTGCCCATCAGGTCTGAAATTGAACTCACTCCTGTGGCTTCCAACTAAACGAAAGACAGGCATATGAGCTGAACATTTATATTAGGTAGATACACTCCTTGGAGAGATCAATCATGGGAGAATAGAAGGGCTGTGTATGCATAGGGAGACAGCTGGGGGGGGGCAGGAGTACATGGGAGGAAAGGACAAAGGGAAGAGGTTGCTATGGGGAGGATGTGGGAGGAGAGCTGTTGCACTGTGGGAGATTACAGTCAATGTCATGAGACAAAGTGCATCTGCACTGCTGTATGGAAGACCATTTGTTCTGTAAACTTTCACCCAAATAACAATAAAGTTGTTTTTTTTTTTTTTTTTAAGAGAAGACTCCTATGGATACAAAGAAAAAAAAAGACATATGCAAAGAAAACTACAAAACACTACTTCAAGAAAGTGAAAGTAGATCAAGAAAGATCTTCGTAAATGGAAGAACCTACCATGCTCATGGATGAGAAAATTGAAAATTGTGAGAATGTCAATGCTACCCAATGCAATCCCAATCTAGATACCATCAACATTCTTTAAGTATATGGAAAAACCAATCACTAATTTATTTTTTTTATTGTGCTTTAGGTGCAAATTTATAGAGCAGAGTTTGTTTTACATTCAGCATTTTGTATACATTTGGTTTCACTCCCCAATTACCATTGCCAACCCTAACCTACTCTTCTCCCCTCCTGTGGTGGTTAAGTTTGTGTGTCAACTTGGCTAGACCTGGTTAAGTGGCTGGGCAGCTGGATGTAGTATTCCCCATGATGAGACTGGTAATCAACTCCATGGTGGAATCTACCGTGAGCAGCTGAGTAGCTGCCTTTGGGTATGTGGTCTACTTCCCATATACAGGGAACAGCTTTGGGAATGGTCTCTAGTTTACAGCATGTCTGAACTCTACACATAGCCATGTCATTGCTCAGCAGCCTGCCATGCTCTGCTGACCTTGGGACTTTCAATGAACTTGAATGAATGGCCTGCCATGTGGTTTGGCAATATTGGGACTGTGCCTTTTTACTTGTCAACCTTAGACTTGTCAGCCTCAGTAGCTAGCAGCTGCCTGAGTGGAGAAATGCCTCTAGCTTCAGTGGGCCAAGAGCAAAAGGCAGAGCTGAAGCCCAAGGTCAGGGGGTTTTCACAGCCCCTGGAGCCTGGCACTTTGAACTCAGACTTAAAGCCTCCAAACTGTAAGAGAATAAACTGTTAAAGCCATTCCATTTATGGTATATTACTGTCAGAGCGGTATTAGGCAACCAGAACACCTCCCTTCCCAGGTACCCCTCCCCCACCACACCCCACACCCCACATAGTTATGCACTCCCGTGTGTCTTGCATTTCCTCGCAAATGTTGCCCCTCTGGTGCCCTGTGGTCAATTGCTCCAAGAGATGCATCTCCATAGAATATGTGGGTGTGTCAGGCTGGGTTGAGTGGTCTGCTTGTATGTCTTATTTACTATTGGGCTGAGAGCCAGCCCCTGGGAGTGAGTTTTATCCCAGGGCCATAGTATTGGGGGTCCCACCAGACTCCATCTGACCAGTAATTCTGGTCATTATTGTGTTTTTGGATTTTGTTCCACGTTTTTCCTCCCACTCTATCTAGGATCTCCAGTTTTGATTCTTTCGCAAGTGGTTGGCATTGGTACCCAGGCACCATGTAGTTCTTCTGGTGTCCTAGGGTTGATTGCTTCCAAATGCCCTTGGTTTTTTGCACTCTTCTTTGCTTCTGATGATAGGAGACCATAAGCTGCATCTTAGATGGCTGTTCAAAAGCTTTTAAGACCTCAGTCACTACTCCCCAATATACACTCTAGAACGAGTGTTATATGTATTTTGTTGTGCCAATTGAGTCTGGTGTCCCACACTACTTGTGGTCCTGAGTCAGTAGATCTGTTGGATCTCTCTCCCACTGTGTCTGGCTGGCTGAAAGGGATTGCTCTACATCTGTCTTCTGTTGTTTCTGTAAGGATCGCGGGCATTTTGTATCACTGGTATCTGTGCAAGATTAGCCTCAGCTGAACCTATCCTTGCTCTAGAGTATACTCCTGTTCACTGACCCCCATTTTATCTTCTTGGATCTTTATGTGTTTATCTGTAGCCTGGTTGGTGTTAATGGTAATACAGTATCGTGGATATACTAGCATTAGCCTCTGTCGTATATATCTTATGTGCGCAATTCAGTGTCCTCCCTTTCCCCAATGTTATCATGGTGGTCACAGACTCTTTCCATACCATCCCTTTACCCACCTCAGCGTGTGGCCCCCAACTAGTCCAGAAGTATTCCTTTCCCTCCCCATCCCGGAAACCTACAAAGTTATTTCCCTTCCTTAATCAAACCCTTCCATGTCTTTTGATAGTAATGGGCTCATACAATATCTGTCCTTCTGCAATTGACTTATTTCACTCAGCATAATGTCCTCCCGGCTCATCCATGTTGTGAGATGATTCATGTATCCTTTATTGTTCTTTAATGTAGCATAGTATTCCATTGTGTGAATGTACCATAATTTGGTTATCCATTCATCTGTTGATGGGCATTTAGGTTGTTTCCATCTT
Source organism: Orycteropus afer afer (assembly GCF_000298275.1). Classification (NCBI taxonomy): domain Eukaryota; kingdom Metazoa; phylum Chordata; class Mammalia; order Tubulidentata; family Orycteropodidae; genus Orycteropus; species Orycteropus afer. The sequence continues at coordinate 143,372 of NW_006922061.1, read as the reverse complement.
TTTCCTATAGTGAATTGTGCTGCGATGAACATAGGTGTGCATATGTCTGTTCATGTCCTGCCTCTCACCTCTTTAGGATATATTCCTAGTAATAAAATTGCTGGGTCAAATGGTATTTCTATTTTCAGTTTTTTAAGGAAATGCCATACTGTTTTCCACAATTGTTGTACCATTTTACAATCTCACCAGTAGTGTATAAGAGTTCCAATCTCTCCACAACCTCACCAGCATTTGTTATTTTCTGTCCTGTTGAACTTTGCTATTATTGCTGGGGTGAATATCTCACGGTTGTTTTGATTACAAGCAATTGCTCATGTGTTTTTTGGCTGCCAGCATATCATCTTTAGTGAAGTGTCTGTTCACGTATCTTACCTGTTTTTGAATTGTATTGTTTGTCTTTTTGGTGTTGAGATGCTGAAGTTTTCTATAGATTTTGGAAATAAGTCCTTTGTCAGATATGTCATAGGCAAATATTTTCTCCCAATCTTTAGGTTCTCTTTTTACCTTTTAGATGAAGTCTTTTGATGTACGTAAACATTTAATTTTTAAAAGGTCCTAGTCATCTAGCTTCTCTTCTACCTCCTACGCATTCTGGGTTATGTTTGATAGTGTATTTTGCTGTAATTTAGGGTTCCTAGATTTGCCCATATTTTATCTTTGATGAATTTTATAGTTTTGGGATTTACATTTAAGTCTTTGATCCACCTTGAGTTTGTTTTTGTGTATGGGGTGAGGTATGGGTCTTGTTTCATTTTTCTGCAAGTGGATATCCAATTTTACCAGCACCATTTGTTAAAGAAGTTATTTCTTCCCCCATTTAATGGGTTATGGACCTTTGTTAAAGATCAGCTGTCCATAGATGGATGGGTCTATTTCTGGGTTTTCGATTCTATTCCATTGGTCTATCTGTCTATCATTGTACTAATACCATGCTATTTTGACTACTGTTAAGTGTGGAGCTGAGGCCGGAGTCCTAATAGCCCCCAGGGAAATCTTTAACCAGAAACCCTTTAGTGTCAGGGATTCTAACAAGTCTTTTAGTGCTGGAGATTCTAACACTCCTCAGGGCCTTTATCTAACCTCCAGACTCAGCACACATCAGAGAAGTCCTCCGGATTCAGCACGTATCAGAGATTTGCTCGGCTCCTGAAGTCTCCCACATATCAGGGCTCTGCACCTTCCCTAGATAATAATTCCCTAAGTAGACTTTGGAGGTGGGAGATTCCAACACGCCCCCCAACATCTCAGATCCCTGCCCTAAACCCCTTAGCAACAACCAATCATCTGTACCCCTTTGCTCTGGTGCTACTCCACCCCATATTTTCCTATAAAATTGTGATAGTAAAGGAGCACAAAGTCTTTTGCTTGAACCACTAAGCAGGGACCCTAGCTCGAGCTAGCAAATAAACTTTCCTTTTGCTTTTGCATTGTCGTGTGTCAGCAAATTCCTTGCGCTGAACAACTCCTTCATAACCTGGGCACAACACTGTAAGTTTTAAAATCCTGGAGTGTGAGACCTCCCACTTTGTTCTTCTTCTTCAGTAGTTCTCTGCTTATTCGAGGTCTCTTTCCTTTCCATATGAAATTAGTAATTGTTTTTTCCATGTCCTTAAAAAATTTCTGTGTATTCTACACAGAAATGTGTAAATTGCTTTAGGTAGTATTGACATTTTCAGAATATTCTGTCTACCTATCCATGAATAAGGCAGGTTCTTCCATTTTTGTAGATCCCTTGTTGTTTCCTGTAGCAGTGTTTTATAGTTTTCTTTGTGTAGGTCTTTTGTGTCTCTCGTAAGATTTATTCCTAGATATTTTATATTTTAGTAGCAATTGTAAATGGTATTGTTTCCCTTATTTCTTTTTTAGAGGTGTCTTTGTTGGTATGGGAGCTCTGGTGGTGTAGTGACTAAGACATTTGACTGCTAACAGAAGGCTGGTGGTTCATACCCACCAGCCACTCCTCAGAAGGAAGTTTGGGCAATCTACTTCTGTAGTGATACTGCCTCGGAAACCCAAGGAGGGGTTGCTATGAGTTGGATCCGACTCAACGGCAGTGCGTTCATTCGTTCGTTCATTCTTTGTTGGTATAGAGGAATCCAACTGATTTTTTTTTATGTTAACCTTGTATCCTGCCACTTTGCTGAACCTCGCTAGTAGTTCAAGTAGTTTTTTTTTTTTTTTTTTTTGAGTCTCTTCTGTTTTCTTTGTATAGGATCATATCATCCACAAATGGAGATAGCTTTACTTCTTCTTTGCCAATTTGGATGTCTTTTATTATTTCTCATTCTGGCCTTATTGCCCTGGCTAGTACTTCCAAAACAATGTTAAATAGGAGTGGTAATAGAGGGCATCCCCGTCTGGTTCCCATTCATAAGGGGAATGCTTTGAGTCTTTCTCATTAATAATAATGTTAGCCATTGGCTTTGCATATATGCCCTTTATTAAGTTGAGGAATTTCCCTTTTATTCTTATTTTGCTGAGAGTTCTGAACATGAATGGGTGTTGCATTTTATCAAATACTTTTTCTGGGTCAATTGATATGATCGTATGGTTCTTTTGTTTTGTTTATGTGATGGATTACATTGATTATTTTTCTGATGTTGAACCATCCTTGCATACCTGGTATGAATCCCACTTTGTCAGGATGTATTATTTTTTTTGATATGTTGTTGGATTCTGTTGGCTAAGATTTTGTTGAGGATTTTTGCATCTATATTTATGAGGGATATTGGTCTGTAGTTTACATTTTTAGTGGTGTCTTCCCTGGTTTTGGTAGCAGTGTTATACTTGCTTCATAAAATGAATTTGTGAGTATTCCATCTTTTTCTATGTTCTGGAATACCTTGAATAGTATAGTTGTCAATTCTTCCCTGAATATTTGGTAAAATTCTCCA
>NW_006922061.1:137529-138033 GCF_000298275.1 Orycteropus afer afer | reverse complement strand
TGAATTTATTGAGGCTTGTTTTATGTCCTAACATATGATCTATTCTGCAGAATGATCCATGTGCACTGGAGAAGAATGTGAATTGTGCTTTTGTTGGGTGGAGTGGTCTGTATATGTCTATGAGGTCGAGTTGGTTGATTGTGTTGTTCAGTTCTTCTGTATCTTTGTTGAGTTTTTTTCTAGTTGATCTGTCCCTACTTGAAAGTGGAGTGTTAAAATCTCCTACTACTTACTGTTGTAGAGTTGTCTATTTTCCCTTTCAATTCAGTTAATATTTGCTTTACACATTTTGGAGATTTTTCATTGAATACATAGATCTTTATTACAGTAATGTCCTCTTGGTCATTTGACCCTTTCAGCATCATATAGTGATCTTCTTTGTCTCTTATGTTGTTTCTCACCTTAAAGTCTATTTTATCAGAAATTAATATTTCCACTCCTGCTCTTTTTTGGTAACCATTGGCTTTGTATATTTTTCTACCACTTAACTTTTTTTTTTTTTTT
>NW_006922061.1:115178-137409 GCF_000298275.1 Orycteropus afer afer | reverse complement strand
TCATTGACCAAAATTTACAATGCAGCAGCTCGCCTCCCACTTCCTCCCCATAGTTACCTCCTCCCAGTGTCCATTCCTTCATACTCTTCTGCACCCTGAGCTATCTCCCTGTGCATAAGCAGCCCTTCCTTCTCCCATGATTGTTCTCTCCAGGGCGTCTACCACTTAACTTTTAATTTGTTTTTATCTTTGTGTGTAAGATGGATCTCTTGTAGGTAGCACATCGATGGGTCTTCTTTTCTTAACCAGTCTGCCACTCTCTTTCTCTTGATTGGTGCATTTAGTCCATTCACATTGAGTGTAACTAATGATAGGTATGAACTGATTGCTGTCATTATATATATATATATATATATTTTGTCATGTTGTTGGAGTTTCCTTGGTCCATATATTTGGTCCATATATTTTTTTGTGCTGAGTTAATTTTGTTATCATGTGTTTCCTCTCTTCTTCTTTATTGTTGGTTTTGTGCTTATTAAACCCACATGTTTTCCTTCCTTCTGGGTTTGCTTAGGGGATTGTTAATTTTCTCTGTGGTTACCTTGGAGTGAATTCTTATCTCTATATTTTTGAAACAGTCTGTTGTATGAGGACATTGTCCTGTTTTCCTCTCCATTTGGAAGTATTGTACCTAGAACTTTTGTTTCCTCTATTTGGTTAGTTGCTGGTGTTGTGTGCAGATTGACTTCCTTATTTTTTAGTGTACAGTGTTTTATGGTCTTATTTTGACCATCTATTTCTGATTTGGTTTTAGTGTTGATGTCATATGTCTTGATTTTGTTGTTCTCTGTTGTGGGTTCTCCATTGGAAGGACTTTCTTAAGCATTTCTTGTAGGGTTGGTCTGGTTTCACAAAATCCCTTAATATCTGTTTGTGTCAGAATGTCTTGATTTCACTCTCATATTTGATGGACAGTTTGGCTGAATATAGGATTCTTGGTTGGGAGTTCTTTCCTTCAGTGTTTTATATATGCCATCTGTTTTGGTTACCTAGTGCTGCTCTGACAAGAATATACTACAAATAGGATGGCTTGAACAAACAGGAGTTTATTCTCTTAGTTTGGAGGCTTTAAGTCCAAGTTCAAAGTGCCTGGCTCTAGGGGCTGAGTGATAGCCCCTCAGCCTTGGGGTCTGGCTCTACCTCCTGCTCCCAGCCCACTGGAGCTAGAGGCTTTTCTTTACTCAGATAGATGCTGGCTGCTGAGGCTGACAAACCCAAGGTTGACAAGTAAAAAGGCACAGTCCTGATGTTACCAAACCACATGGCAGGCCAGTAATTCAAGTCCATTGCAAGTCCCAAGGTTGGCAGAGCATGGCAGGCTGCTGAGCAATGACATGGCTACATGCAGGGTTCAAGCGTGCTATTAGCTAGAGACCATTCCCAAAGCTGCTTCTTACATACAGGAAGCACACCACATACCAAAAGCAGCTACTCAAATGCTTGTGGTAGCTCCCACCATGGAGTTGATTGCCATTCTCATCATGGGGATTAACTACCACCAGCTGCCCAGCCACTCAACCAGGCCCAGCCAAGTTGACACACAAACATAACCACCACACCGTCTGATTGCCTTCTCGCCTGTATGGTTTCTGCTTAGTAATCAGAACTCAGCCTAATTGTTTGTTTATTATAAGTGATATTTCTTTTGTTCTGGGAAGCTTGCAAGATTCTTTGTCTTTGGTTTTGGAGAGTTTGATTATGATACACCTTGGTGTTATTCTCTTGGGATCTATCCTGTATGGGGTTCTTTGAGCTTCTTGGACCAATATATTTTCTTTCATGATACGGGGGAAATTTTCTGTTAGTAAGTTTTGCACAATTTTCTCAGTGTTTTTTTTTTTTTTTTTTTTTCCCACCTCTCCTTGTTCTGGAATTCCAATGAGGCATACGTTGTCTCTTTTCATGTTGTCCCATATAACTCTTAGGTTCTCTTCATTTCTCTTACGTCTTTGTTCTGATTTTTCTTCATACAGGCTGGTGTCAAGAGACTTATCTTCTAGTTTGGAAATGCATTCTTCCGTTAGTTCTAACCTATTCTTTTGTGCTTCCAATGTGTTGTGTAATTCTGTAATTTTGGTATTCATCTTCTGGATTTCTAACCGCTGTTTTTGTATGAGTTCTGATTGTGTATTAATCTTGTTATTTTGTTCTTGAATGGTTTTCCTGAGTTCTTCCAGGGTACTGTCTGTGGTCTGCTTGGTTTTGTTTGGGGTTTCCTTAAGCTCTTGTAGCGTTCTGTAAATATACTTTCTAAATTCCTTCTCGGATAATTCCATTGCCTTCTCCTCATCCATGTTTACTGAGACTTTTGTCTGGCATTTTATTTCTATTGTCTAATACTGTTTTTGTTGGTTTGTTTGTTTGATTTGAGGTTGCCTGTTGTTTCCTATACGTTTGAAGTTGTCTTTAACTGTTAGTTATGTAATGATTTGTTTTGTCTTGATTTTATGATTTAATATTTTTGCAAAGGTAGAGCTGGTGCACGTTATTTATTTATTTATTTTTTGTTATTAATTCAGGTGTGCTGGCTTGCTTTGCAGTTTCTTTTGTGATGATGGAATCACTGTGTGGAATGTGGATGCAGGTCTCTGTTTGTCATGAAGGGGGTTTTGGATTCAAGCCAGTAGGTGTTGTGATGGCTTAACAAAGTTTTCTTTTGGATGAGCCAGGGAAGAGGTGGAGAAAGGAGGAAGAAAAGAGAAAAAAAGCTCCAAGGAGCCTGAAGCTATTTCCTGGGCTTTGAGTAGGCTGCTAATGATGATGTTATACTGTTACTCACAGGCCCGCAGCTCAAGTTCAGCAAAGATCCCAATGGTTAGGGGGCCTCCACTTTCTGCCTGGTTCAGATACCCACAAAACTCCCGTACTCAAGGACCCTTTGTGCCAAAAAGCTGTCCTGGAATAGCTGCCCTTACCCAAGCCATGAGTTCATCCCAGGGCCCACCCACTTGTGGTGTGCTTCCCTCTCTGCCCAATTCAGCAGCACCCAGAGCTAGAGAGGTCTCTGCTCCCTCCCAGTGGTTCCAAGTTTACCAATAAAAGCAGATGCTGAAGGTAGATTCGTGGAGTGGCCACAGGTCCTCTAGTGCTTTCTGTTCACTGCCTCAGGGAGCCCTCCAATGCCCTGTCTTGGTGGCCAGTCAGCACTCCGCAGGGCAAGATTGCCTATTTTCATTCTTTCTGGCTGTTTAAACTGCCTCTCCCTCCTTTCTAATCCTATTCTCCTGAGTTTGGCATTCTCTGACTTAATGAGCTGTTCAGAGCACCAGAATCCACACTTCAAACTGCTGCACCTAGTTTTTCAGGCACTAGGATGCTAGAGGGAACTACTGCATGGGCTATAGGTAAGATGCCATCTTCCGCATTTCTCCCAATCACTAATTTTATATGGAAAGGAAAGAGACCTTGGATTAGCAAAGCACTATAGAAGAAGGACAAAGTAGGGAGTCTCACATTTCCAGATCTCAAAACCTACAACACAGCCACAGTAGTCAAAACAGCCTGGTATTGATACAAAGATAGACACATAGGCTAGTGGAACAGAATTGAGAACCCAGAAATAGATCCATCGACCTATGGTCAGCTAATTTTTGACAAAGGGCTAAATCACATTACCTGGGGAAGAGATGGTCTCTTTAACAAATGATTCTGGCAAAACTGGACATCCATTTGCAGAAAAAATGAAACAAGTTCTGTACCTCACACCATACACAAAAACTATGTAATGATTTGTTTTGTCTTGATGGATCAAAGATTTACATGTGAAACCTAAAATGATAAATTTTCTTAAGGAAAAACTAGGGGTAAATTTATGGGCTCTAATTTATGACATAGGAGCTCTGGTGGCATAGTGCCTAAGGCATTTGACTACTAACCAGAAGGCTGGTAGTTCAAACCCACCAGCCACTCCTTGGAAGGAAGACTGAGTAATCTACTCCCATAGAGATACTACCTCAGAAACCCAAGGAGGGGTCGCTATGAGTCAAGTTGACTCGACAATAGTGAGTTAGTGAGTAATTTCTGGCATAAACAGACAGTCAAGAATAACCCAAAATGCACAGACAGCAGAAGATAACCTAGATGAATGTGACCTTCTAAAAATTAAATTTTTATGTGCTTCAAAAGACTTCAAAAAACTAAAAAACATAAACAACCCAATTTAAAAATGGGCAGAAGACATGAATACACATTTCAGCAAAGAGGGTATTCAGGTGTCCAGCAAACACATGAAGAAATGTTCATGATCATTAGCCATTGTTGTTGTTGTTATGTACCGTCGAGTCGGCCCCGACTCATAGCGACCCCTCCTTGGGTTTCCAAGGCAGTATCACTACGGAAGTAGGATTGCCCAAACTTCCTTCCGACATTAGTCATTAGAGAGATGCAAATCAAAAAATGAGATGCCATCTTGCCCCAGCACTAGTAGCAAAGTTCAAGAAGACAGAAAATAACAAATACTGGTGAGGATGTGGAGAGATTGGGACTCTCATACACTGCTGGTGGGACTGTCAAATGATACAACCACTGTGGAAAGTAGTATGATGATTCCTTAAAAAGTTGGAATTAGAAATACCATTTGATAAAGCAATCCCATTACTAGAGAAGTGAGAGCCAAAACAAGAACAGATATATGTACACCCATATTCATTGCAGCACTATTTATAATAGCAAAAAGATGGAAACAACCTAGGTGCTTATTAACAGAAGAATGGATAACCAAACTATGGTACATACACACAATGGAATACTAAACCAAAAAAAAAAACCAAAGTTACTACCATTGAGTCAGTTCTGATTCATAGTTACCCCTTCTTCAGTTTCTGTGGTGGTATCTCTACAGAAACAGATTGCCCAGTCTTCTCTCCGAGGAGTGGCTGGTGGGTTTGAACCACCAGCCTTCTGGTTAGTAGTCAAATGCCTTGGGCACTGTGTCACCAGATCTCCTAATAGAATACTATGTAACACCAAAGAATAATGTAGAATCTGCAAAACACCCTGTAACTTGGATGAACTTGGAGGACATTATGCTAAGTGAAATAAGTCAATCACAGAAGGACAAATTTTGTATTAGTTCATTATGGTAAAAAGTCAAGGAAAGGTTTATATATGGAAGGAAACTTTCTTTGTTGGTTACCAGGTATGTGAGGGGAGGGAAGGGGAGGAAATACTGCAAAATTAAAAAAGATAAAAGGCAATACAGTCCACAACCCAGGCACACTCCCCTTGAATTAGATCAGGACTATGACCTGAGAGAGAGTGTTGCATGCCACCATAATCTCCTTACAGCTTATTGGTTGATCACATCAGATCACATCATGGGAAATTACATAACTGCCAAACCACTGAGCATCTGGTCCACTCAAGTTGATAAATATTTTGGGGGACACAATTCCATACATGACAATCTCTTTCTCTCATCTCTTCCAGAGATTTCTATGATGTGTATGTTGGTTTGCTTAATGATGTCTTACATTTCCTTTAGTCTGCTCAGCAGTCTTGAGATTTCTTTCTCATTGTTCCTTAGCCTCCATAATTTCAATGACTTTATCTCTGGATCACTGATTCTTTCTTCTACTAGCTGAAATCTGTTGTTAAATAGTTCCAATATGTTCTTTTCATTTCATTTACTGTATCTTTTCAGTTCCAGAATTTTTTTTAATAGTATCTACCTCTCTATTTATATTTATTCATGCATTATTTTTTCTGATTTCCTTCAGTTCTTTGTAAGTATTTCCCTTTAGTTATTTGAGGTTATTTAATATTGTTGGTAGCATAGTGGCTAAGACACTGGCCTGCTAACCAGACAGCTGGCGGTTCAAACCCACCAGCCACTCCTCGGAAGGAAGGTTGGGCAATCCTACTTCCGTAGTGATACTGCTTCGGAAACCCAAGGAGGGGTCGCTATGAGTCGGGTTTGACTCGACGGCACATAACAACAACAACAACATTATATTTTTACAATATGTTAATTATTTGGGTTTTTGTCAAGAAAATTTCCTTCTTTTCATCTTGCTCACTTGAATGAGACATAATTTTCAGGGTTTTTTTTGTATGTGTGTGATCTTTTTTGTAGTATTTGGGACATTAGAATTTTACAAGGTGTTAGCTTTCTCAATTTTCCCCAAATACATGATGGTGCTTTCAACAGTGCTAATTTCTGCAAGAAACTCAGGCAGGCACAACATTTGCTTACCACTCCCTCTCCCTCCTTGTGAAATATCCACTTCAGGACAGTCTAAGGTTTAAATCCTTCAGCAACTCCAAGACAGATTAGAAATCCCATACTAATGAATCCATCCTTGTGGAGGGAGTGCAACCTTCAGTTTTTGGTTACCACTCTTTCCCATATTCTCTGAAGGCTCTAATTATATGTAAACCAATGGTTCGGTCTTTTAATGGCTCTCAGAATGATCAGAAAACAATGATAAATCTACCCTCACAGGGACATAATCCTCAGTCCTTTGTCACCACTTCTTCCCCAACTCTCTGAGTGCCCAATTCAGGACAATTGGAGTTTTCAGTCTTTTAGGCTGTCTTCAGACTGGTCAGAATATACACCACACCCTGTACAGTCTGCTAGCAAGATATACCCTATTACTGATGCTCAGTAGAACCATGGCTCAACTGGGTTTGTAGCTTCAGCTCCACTGCAGCATCTACTTTGCCAGGAACTGAGGGGTGGAACAGTAGAAAAACAAATGATCTCACTCACTGAGGTTCATCCTTATATTGATTCCATTTTCTAGTGTCTTGCTGCACTCCTATACCCTACTTTTTAGAGTTTCCTCAAGGCCAAGTTCATATATTGACTTGCTTTTCTTGGTGTTTGTGGGACAAGGAAGAGGGAATCTTAGACCTGATCATGTTGCTATCTTCCCAGTACTTTCCATACCTTTACTTTTAATCTGTCTGTGTCTTTATATCTAAAAAGGTTTTTTTCAGACAACATATAGACTACCACCAGGGCAAATATATATATTTTTATCCACTCTGACAGGCTATGTCTTTAAATAATGTATTTAGACCATTCTCATTTAAAGTAATTATTGATATAGTTGGAGTAAGTTGGCCATATTTGTAGCTTTTTTCTATTTGTTACCCTTGTTCTTTTTGTTTGTTTGTTTGTTTTTTTAACTTTTTTTTGCCTTCTCTGCTTTTGATTGAGCCTTTTATGAGTGTATTTTCATTTCTCTCTTAGCATATAATTTACTTTTCTTTAATACTTTTTTAAGTTCTTGCAATAGAATCTGCAATATATGTTTTAAACTCTTCTAACTCCACTTTCAAATAGCATTATTAGTATAATTGTCTTAAAATGAAGCATTCCCAATTCCTTCCTTCTGTCCCTTGTAGCATTGCTGTTGTACATATCACTTATCAATAACCTACAACTATCCACTATATTATTGCTGGAAACCACTATATTATGGTGCAACAGGTCTGACACACATGGGAATGCCATGAGTCAAAGTCAACTCAATAGCAACTGGTAAACTGATCTATTTTTGCTACTGTTATTTTGAACAAACTGTTACCTGCTACATCAGTTATGAATAAAAAAATATTTTACTTCCATTTATTTCTTTTCATTATATATTATATATATTTCAAAATATTTCTTTTCATTATTTCTTCCTTTCTTGATGTAAATCTAAATTTACATAAAGTTCTTTTAACATGTTGTAAGACCCGCCTATTGGCACTTTATTTTGTTTGGCTGTGAGAGTATCTATTTCTCATTCACTTCTGAGGAATAATTCTGCTGGGTACAGACTTCTGGATTAATCTTTTTTCTCCTTTAATACTGTCTTCTTGTTTGCATAATTTGTAAAGAGAAATCAATGTAATAATTATTATTTTTCCTTTATAGGTAAGGTGTTTTGTTTCCCCCTTCTGGCTTCTTTCAAGAACTTCTCTTTGTCTTTGATTTTCTACAGTTTGAATATAATATGCTTTGGTGTAGATTTTTAAATATTTATACTGTTTGTTTTTCTCTGAGTTTCCTGGACCTGTGGTTGGGTGTCTGTTATTAATTTTGAGAAATTCTTAGCCATTTTTATTTCACATTTTTATTCTGTTCATTTCTGGCTTCTTCTGATATTTCCACTATATTTTAACTTTATTTCTCTTTTCTTTTCAGTTTGGAGAGTTTCTGTTGACATATCTTCAAGGTCACTAATTCTTTCCCTATGTCAAGTCTATCAATGGGCCCATCAAAAGAATTCTTCATTTGTTACAGTGGTTTTTGTTTGTGGCATTTTTTTCACTCTAAGAGTTTCCATCTCTCTGTTTACATTACTAACCTGTTCTTGTATATTGTCCACTTTTTTCATTGAGCCCTTGCATATTAATCATAAACCAAACCAAACCAAATCCACTGCCATTGAGTCAATTCTGACTCATAGCAACCCCCATTGAGTTTTGGAGGCAGTAAATCTTTATGGAAATAGTAGCTAGTGGGTTTGAACTGCCAACCTTCTGGTTAGCAGTCAAATGTCTTAGGCACTGTGCCATATTTTAAATTCATTGTATGATAAATTGCCCACTGAGATTTACGAATGTCTGCCATATCTGAGTCTGGTTCTGAAACTTGCTTTGTCTCTTTAGAGTATGCTTCCTCCCCCACCACCCCCTTGTTAGCATGCCTTATAATTTTTTTTTTTTTTTTTAAGTCAAACATTATGTATTAAGTAACTGAGATAAATAGGTCTTTGGTGTGAGGCCTTATGTTTATCTGGTTAGAACTTAAGTTGTTTTATTGTTTGTTGTAGCTTTGTCAAGGATAAAATTTCCTCCGCAGTTGTTATGTGCCTTTGAGTTGGACCCGACTCATAGCAATCTCTCCTTGGGTTTCTGAGGCAGTATCACTACAGAAGTAGATTGCCCAACCTTCATTCCAAGGAGTGGCTGGTGGGTTTCAGCTACCAGCCTTCTGGTTAGCAGTCAAGTGCCTTAGGCACTATGCTACCAGAGCTCCTAAAATTTCCTCTAGTATCCTTATTTTTGTCACCTCTGTTTTCTTGGATGTCGCTAAAGAGTCCTTAAGTGGGTCTGAGCCTTGTAGTTATTTTCAGCTTATTCATCTATTATTATTTAGGACCCCTGCCGATGTGATGATAAAATGTTGAGGAAAGGGAAGCTGTCTATGTTCTATGATTAAGTCTTAGTCTTTTAGTGAGTCTATGCCCCTGGGCTATGGTATTCACCTATGCTTTTCATCTATTTTTTAACTCCTTGGGTAAGCCAGGGAGGCTATAGGAGCTGGAAATGGATGTTTCTCTCTCTCCATACTGAAGGCTGTACTTGAGTATTTCCCTTTTCCCATATTGGTTGGGCCATGGTAAAACTCATGTTTAGGCTGTGGTGAAATAGTTTATCTTGAGGGTAAGTAATTTTAGGGAACAAAAGTATTCTTTGGATATATTTCAAAATGGTTACTTTTTCCTTCCCCCTCCCAGAAGCATGTGGAGATTTTTCTCCAACCTTCATAGTGAGAACCTGGTGGAGACTCATGAGAGTATTGAGGGTAGTGGCTAAGGCTGGCCCTTCAAAAATTTTTATCTCTCAAGCTAGTGCACAATCTCCAGCAATTAATCAATTACCTTTTAGGTATTCCTACCTGGCTCCAGCAGTGGTTTCTTTTTCTGATAAGCTATAAAGTTCTGTTTCTGCCTGTATCTCCAGTTTCAGGGCAGTGGTTTGCCTCAATTTGCTGAGGGATCTTAGAAGTGTTATTGATTTTCCATTTTTTAGTTTTTTTCTTGTGAAAACCAGATAATTTCCAAGCTCTTTACATGTCAGACAGGAAACTGGCTACAATTAAAAGCTATCAATTACAACTTTTTAAACAAGTTTCTGTGTAGATTTAAAACCTATGTCAGGATTTCTTTTTTTGGAATTACATTGATTCTACAGATTGACTTGGAGACAATCATATTTATCATGTTAAACCTTCCTATCCACAAACATTGGATGGTTCTCCGTTTATTTGTCTTTAATATCTCTCAATAAAGTTTTATAATTTTTTTTTTCTCTTGGAGGTAACGTGTATCCTTTGTTGAGTAATCCTAAATACTTGAACTTTTTGTTGCATGGTAAATAGTGCTGTCGTTTGAAGTTCATATCCTAGATATTTATTGTGTGTATGTGTGTGCTTATGCATGTAGGTGTGTGTGTATATATACATATTATATATTTATTTACATTTGCTCATCAGTCTACTAACTTGTCAAATTCTACTTCTACTCTTAATATTTTGACTTTAGATTCTTCTGGATTTTTTTAATGCAGACAACCAGGCTATCTACAAATAATGGCACACTTATTTCCTCTCTTCCATTCTTTCGCCTTTGATTTTCATAGTTTCTTTTGCAGGAATGTAATGATGAAATAATATTAGACAATGTATGCATTTAATTCATATTAATAGAATAAATAAAAGACAACCTCAATAGGTATGGGTATAGGAAACTACTCAATGATGTTCATCATAACTATGTGATTAAAAATCTTAGTGTAGTGGTTAAGTTTGTGTGTCAACTTGGCTGGGCCTGGTTGAGTGTCTGGACAGTTGAATGAAGTTATTTTCCATGGTGAGATTAGTAATTAACTCCATGGTAGAATCTATTGGAGCAGCTGAGTAGCTGCTTTGGGTATGTGGTCTGCTTCTTGTATATAAGAAGCAACTTTGGGAATGGTCTCTAGCTTATGGCATGCTTGAACCCTGCATGTAGCCGAGTCATTGTTCAGCAGTCTGCCACACTCTGCCAATCATGGGACTTTTAATGGACTTGAATTAACAGCCTGTTGTGTGGTTTGGTAGTATTGGGACTGTGCCTTCTTACTTGTTGACCTTGGGTTTATCAGCCTCAGCAGCCAACAGCTGAGTGAAGAAAAGCCTCCAGCTTCAGTGGGCCGGGAGCAGGAGGTGGAGCTGAAGCCTAAGGTTGAGGGGCTTTCACCCAGCCCCTAGAGCCTGGCACTTTGAACTCAGACTTAAAGCCTCCAAACTGTAAGAGAATAAATTCTTGTTTGTTCAAGCCATCCCATTTGTGGTATATTCCTGTCAGAGCAGCACTAGGTAAACAAAACACACAGTAAAATGGAAATAGAAGGGAAATTTCCTAACTTCATGGAAAGATTCATTAAACTTCTCTCATGTTTCAGAAATAAGAATTTCTTAAGCAATACTCTGTTCTTAACTATGAACAGTATGTGCATGATAAAGCCTTGGCACATGAATGCAGGAACATTTGCATAATACCCTAGCATGCTTTAAATTCCATTCTGTTAGACTGATGAGTCTTACTAATTTCTTGTCCACATCTCATAATTTCCATTGGGGCTCTAAGAAATAAGAGGGACCTCTTTTTTTTGTCTAGGAGCTCTGGTAGCATAGTGCCTAAGGCATTTGACTGCTAACCAGAAGGCTGGCAGTTCAAACCCACTAGCCACTCCTCTGAAGGAAGGTTGGGCAATCTACTTCTGTAGTGATATTGCCTTGGAAACCCAAGGAGGGATCGCTATGAGTCAGGTCGGACTTGATGGCATATAACAACAACAACAACTTTTCCAGAATGCTAGCCCTGAGTCCTTTATTTTTTTGAACAAATATACATTTAGAGATTCTCCAGGAGATTGAAGTGCATGTGTACCTTGGTGCTCATTCTAACCATTTTTCTAGTTGTTAAGCATTAAATAAGAATTTATCTGAATCTGCTGCAAAACCTGTCTGAATACAAGTGAATGAAAATGGCCATTTGTACCAGGTACAAAACTTGACAGAATAATAGGGAGTTCTCAAAGTGTACTAATCATAGGGACTCTCCCCAAAAGACAACTTGACATGAAGGATATTTATGACTCCCCATACCCCACACAACCAATTCCCATCAGATATATCTATGGAACGAACGATAGAAAGCCCTCTGTTCTGGTTACCTCTCTGCTGCTCTAACAGCAATATCACAGATGAGACAACTTGAACAAACAGTTTATTCTCTTACAATTTTGGAGGCTTTATGTCTGAGTTCAAAGTGCCGGGCTCTGGGGCCTGGGTGAAAGCCCCTCAATCTTGGGCTTCATCCCTGCCTCCTGCTCCAGGCCTACTGAACTGGAAGCTTTTCTTCACTCACACAGCTGCTGGATGCTGAGGCTGACAAGCCTGAGGTTAACAAATAAAAAGACACAGTTCTAATGTTACCAACAACATGGCAGGCCACTAATTCAAGTCCAGATGAAGTCCCAAGATCGGCAGGGACTGACTGGCAAGCTTTTGAACAATTACCTGCTACATGCAGGGTTGAAGCATGCCAAAAGGCTAGAGCTTCTCCTTATATACAGAAAGCAGACCACATCCCTAAAGCAGCTACTCAGCTGCTCGTAACTACCTCCTGCTGCCCAGCCACTCAACCAGGCCCACCCAAGTTGACAACAACCTTAACTACCACAGCCTCCCTTAATAAAGGACATATCTAAAACCCAGTCACTATAACTTCTCTACCTGGAAATCATCTGCCTTTATTATTATTATTTCTATTTTTATTGGGCTCTGAGGAGCTCTGGTGGCATAGTGCCTAAGGCATTTGACTGCTAACCAGAAGGCTGGCAGTCAAACCCACCAGCCACTCCTCGGATGGAAGACTGGGCAATCTACTTCCATAGAGATACTGCCTCAGAAACCCAAGGAGGGGTCACTATGAGTCGGGATCAACTCAACGGCAGTGATTTTGGTTTTTTGATGTTGTGCTTTGGGTGCAAATTTACAGAGCAGAATTTGTTGTGCATTCAACAGTTCATGTACATTTGGTTTCACTCCCCAATTACCATCCCCAACCCTAACCCACACTCCTCCTCTCCCTTCCCCGTGACCCCCCCCCAACCCCTGTGCCCTTCTCAGTCATATCCTCCTGTCTGTCCAGCTTTTCCTCCATGGGAATGTTACCTCTTGGGTGCCCCATGGCTGATTATTCCAAGGAATATATCTCTGTAGAGTAGGTGGGTACATCGTCCTGGGTTGGGTGTTGTGCATGTAAGTCTTATTACTGTTGGGCTGAGAGCCAGTCCTTGGGAGTGAATTTTATCCCAGTCCTGAAGTGTATCCCAGGGCCATAGTCTTGGGGGTCCCACCTGACTCCATTCAACCAGTAATTCTGGTTATTATTGTCTAACTGCCTTTTTTTGTTGTTGTTGTTGTATTTTAAAATTTTTATTGTGCTTTGGGTGAAAGGTTTTTGTTGTTTAATGTATTTTATTGAAATATAATTCATGTACAGTGAAATATACAAAACTAAAGTTACATGGGTCAATGCTTTTTTTTTTTTTTTTTTGCAGTGTTACCCTCCCTCCCCTCCCCTGGCAACCAACAAAGAAAGTTTCCCTCCATATATAAACCTTTCCTTGACCCTCCACAACAGCGAACTAATACTATATTTGTCCTTCTGTGATTGACTTATTTCACTCAGTGTAATGTCTTCCAAGTTCATCCATATTATGTGGTGTTTTGCAGACTCTGCATTATTCTTTAGTGCTGCATAGCATTCCATTATGTGTATGTACCATAGTTTGGTTATCCACTCTTCTGCTATAAATCTTAGAGATAAGTCCCTTGACAGATATGTAATTATCAGTAAATATGAATTTGTTGCTGTCATTTTTGTTATGTGCTTTTTTGTGGTGTCGATTTCTTTGTTCCATATACTTTTCTATGCTGAGCTCATTTTATCATGTTACCACTTCCTTCATTACTATGGTTTTAGTATTTGCTGAATATTTATGCTTTTTTGATATGAAAGTTTATCATTTTTCTTTGAGATTACCCTGTGATTTATAGTTTTCTTTCAAGTTTAGAACAGTCCGTTCTATCTTATAGTTGTCTTGACTTCCCTACCATCTAGAAGTTCTGTAATGACACAGTGTTTTCCCTCTTTTTGGTTTGTAGTTGTCTTCATTTGTCCATTGATGTCTCTGGTTCCCTGTTTACAATCCTGTAGGCTTATTTACTTTGGATACTTCCAAACTGGGCTGGTTTCTGGGCTATATCATCATGTGTGTTAATGGTCAGTTGCTGTTGGCTGTTGTTGGTTCTCTGTCCAAAGAGCACCCTTTAGCATCTCTTGTAAGGTTGGTCTGATTTTAACAAATTCCCCTAATTTCTGCTTATTTGGAAATGTCCTAATTTCACCATCATATTTGAGGGACAGTTTTGCTGGGTACATAATTCTTGGTTGAAAATTTTTCTCTTTCAGTGTTTCATCCCATTGTCTTCTCATCTGCATGGTTTCTCTTGAGAAATCCGAGCTTAGTCTTATTGGTTGCCCCTTGTAGGTAACTTTTTGTTTTTCCCGTGCTGCTCTCATGATTCTTTCTTTGTCTTTGGTTTTGGTAAGTTTGATGATGGTATGTCTGGGTGATTTTCTTTTGGGGTCTATCCTGTTTAGGGTTCATTGGACTTCCTGAAAGGATATATTCTCATCTGTCATCATACCAGGAAAATTCTCTTCCAACAAATCTTTGACAATTTTCTCTGTGGTTTTATTTGTATCTTCCTGTTCTGAAATTCTGATTACACATAGGTTATTCCTTTTGATGGTATCCCACATGAACCTTAGGCTTTTTTCTTTTTTTTTTTTTTTGCTCTTTTTTCTGATTTATCCCTTTCCAAAGAAGCATTCAGGTATTTGCCTTCAATCTCCCTAATTCTGTGTTCCATTGATTCAATTCTGTTCCTTTGCCCATTCAAAGTCTTATATATTTCTGAAAAGTTAATATTAATCTTCTGGATTTCCATCTGGAGATTTTGTATCATCTCTAATTTTTCATTTATTTTGTCATTTTGTTCTTGTACTGTCTTTCGAAATTGTACTAGGGTTTTCTCTCTGTGTTTTCCTTGATCTGTCTCTCAATTCATTGAAGAACCTAAATAAAATTCTTTTGAATTCCTTATCAGGCAGTTCCAATGCTGTGTCTTCCTCAGGGATGTGTTTTGGGTTTATATCCTGGTCCCTTGTTTCTCCTGCTTTATCTTGCTTCTTCGTGTGGACTCTGATGCTCTGTTGTCTCCAAGACATTGTGATGTTTTTGTGTTTATATTTAATTGGTGATTGTGTGTTGGAGTGACTTGCCTACAATTTTCATTTTCTTTGTTTTGTTTGTATATTATCTATGCAAGCAGGGTACTGTGCTGTACTCCTCTGTTTCCTAGTGGGCAACACTTATACACTCACCACTGGTCTCCTTTCCTGTCATCAGCCTCTCGTATGTCCCTGCTGACCTTGGCAAACAGAGCCTATTCTTAGGTCCCTGGAATCTGAATGAGAATGCTATCACTTTAAAATCCAAAATGGTTGCTACTTGTAAAGATTCAAAATGGCTGCACCCTCGGTCACGTTACATACTCAAAATGGCTGCCACTTGTAAACATTCAAAATGGCTGCCCCCACCAGACAGCAGAAAGTCAACAGCTCAGGTTGTCTCCCACCTTGCTCTTTCCCTTCCTAGTCATAGGTCACCAGTGCAGTTGTCCCTGCAGCACTTGGTGACCAGGGCTGATCTTTAGGTCAATTCTCAGGTCCCAATACCACTTGGAAATATTCAGACTGTTGGTCCCATCAGAGTAGCTGACAGTCTGCAGCTCTGACCATCTCTGTACTCACTGTTTTCATTCAGGTTTTTCTACTAGTTGGTGCCCATTCCACTTCTGTATAGTTACTTTCAAAGTTCAGGGCTCCAGGATTAGCTTCTGTATCTCTGTCAATTGGTTTTTCTTTTCTTTGTTGAAGAGGGTTGGTGTCAGTTGTCTGCCTATTCCTCCATCTTACTGGAAGTCCTATTATCTAACTGCCTTTAAACATCCTGTATTCTTGCTGCTTAAGTGAATATCTTGCCATTTTCTGCTTAGATACTCCCTATTTGTTAACAGGTTCTCACTCAATGAACACCATTATTAATTTGATTAGGTTATCAGATCATTAATAGAATATTTCCTTTGATAGATCTGGCACCAGAAGTGGGATTCTGAGAAGACTACCAATAGACCCTGTGGTTGGTGAAAGATCAGGTGCTGGTACCCACAGGATCCATGTGTCTTTTGCTCCTTTATCAATCTTAAAGGCTGAGCTGGTGAATCGCTCTTAAATCTGAACTCTACTCTCTTTGTTTGGAGCTCTTGGGTTCACTGTGTGACTTGATTTTGTCATTTGAGTAAGTCATACGTCTCTCTATTTAGAGTAGGACATGTAAATTGCTCTGCCTTCAGACAACCATTTCATGGGGACCTAAGTTTATATATTGTCATCTTAGGGATACTTGAAAATGGGCTCCTTCTGTTCACCTCTTAAAACCCTGCTTCTCATGTATTTTCTCACTATAGAACTGCATGTTTTAGTTTCCTGAGTAAGTGGGTTAACTATACCAAGGATGATTTGAATTTCTAGTGTCCAATTGGGAGAAATTTTGTTTGGTACAGGGTTTTGCTATTGGTTGACATTTGCTTTGTTTTTACATCTTTAATTGGTTTTGTGTTATTGTTTTGTGTTGTGCTATCTAAAAGTGTTATCATGTTAGGAGAACTATAGGATAGTGCACAGGCACATTCCCTGTAGGCTTGTTATTCAAGCTGAACTCACAGACCAATGAAGTTGTGGTTCTCACTGGACTACTTGGAAAAACTTTGCTGTGGTTCACCTATTAAACTGGATGAGGTTTTTCTTCTGCTTCAATTGTTTGTCCTGATATCTTGGCTTTTCTGATTTTCCACCTGCGAAGGAGTTCTGGTGGCACAGTGCCTAAGGCATTTGACTGCTAACGAGAAGGTTGGTGGTTCAAATCCATCAGCCACTCTGCACAAGGAAGATGGGGTAGTCAACTTCCATAAAGATTTATTGCCTTGGAAATGCAATGGGGGTTGCTATGAGTCAGAATTGACTTGATAGCAGTGGGTTTTTTTTGGTTTTTGGGGATGGTGCTGATTGTTGAGTTTGTGCCTAGAGGCAGTCGAACTATCAGATTGGGTCCCGAGACATGAGGTGCATAATAAGCATTACATTTCTACTGACCATTGCCAGTTCTCATGGGCTCCTTTAAATTTCAATCCTCTCCTGTTCAAGGAAAAACTGATGCTTCTTTTAAGTTCTCTCATTCCTAATTCTGTTATCCATCTTTTTCAAAGGCATAACTTTACCAAAGATGATTTGGGCCTTCAGTGGCCACTTTGCGAAATTTGGTATAAGTAAACTTGTTCATTTGAAAAATGCTCTAGAAAAAACATACTCCACAAAAAAGAATGGGGTACCTATTTTCATTGGTACAACGAGGCCTCAAAAGACAAAATGATTCTAAAATTGCTTCTCTAAAAGATTCCTAAAGCATGTGGAAGATAAAATTAAATTCTTAGTTTCAGGGGAAGCCACTACTAATTCCTCTACTGCTCTTTAACTATCTTTGTCCCTTTACCTCTCAAAAGTAGACCCAATGAAGTTCTCTGACCTTTACACTCTCTCCCTTTTCTTCCAGATTCCCCTCATAGCAACTTTTCCTTAATGATTAGATCCTCTAATGAAACTGAAGTACCAGTGATGGCTGAATTTAGACCTTAGAGCTAACTCCAAGCAGTAGTTAAAGACTTTCTAGATCTCAAAAAGGATTGAATGAAGTTTATAACAGAATTTAGAATTTTCCTAGGAGCATATGACCCTGGAATCCCAGGCCTTACCAACATGTCCACATGTTAGTGGGGCCTGTCAATTAAAAAAGAAAGGGAGTGGTGGTGGGAAAAAGGAGATGACATAATTCCAAAAAGGGTCCACCATCAGTGCTTCAAGGGATGGTATAAAAAAAGGTGGGAAAATAGACTAAGCCTTACTTACGTCATTCCTGATATTTCCCTTTCAGGAGCTCTGGTGGCATAGTGCCTAAGGAATTTGCCTGCTATCCAGAAGGATGGTGGTTCAAACCCACCAGCCACTCCTCGTAAGGAAGACTAGGTGATCTACTTTCGTAGAGGTACCGCCTCAGAAACCCAAGGAGGGGTCGCCATGAGTTGGATTCAACTTGATGGCAGTGAGTGAGTTGAGTTATTATTCAAACATATAAACAAGACAGATAAGCCTATAGGACTATATTAAAGAAAAAAATTTTAAATATGTAGGAATTAAAAATATAGACAAAACCGAAACTTCTTTAGCTGCCCACTTTATAAATGGGTTGAAATCTGAAATTTAAGATTTAATTAGGCAATAGAAATTATAACAAAAAATTGTTCCCCTGTCAAAACTTTATCACATAGCTGCACCTTGAAAGAGCTTTAGAGAGAGGAAAACAAGCCAAATTAATAGCACTGATTTGAGCTTGTCAAATAATAAAATGTAAATCTGCAAATATTTACAATGACAGATGACATGCTTTTGGAGTTTGTAATGATTTTAGTATGCTTTGGAAACAGAAGTTTTCTTACTTCTGCCAAATGCCAATTGTAAAATGGCTAACAGGTTATTAATGAGGTATTAAATGTCTTGTTATTAGCCAAAGAAGTTGCAGTCATTAAAACTGAAGCTCACACTCATAAAATTGATCTTAAATATTAAGTAAATGCATTGACTGATTACTATGCTAAGTCAGCAGCCACTCAAACCCCATTTAACCTCACAACAACAACTATAAATTGTGAATAAAGACTCTCTTGATGAGGTAACCCTAGGTGACTTGGGAAAAGCCCAAACAGAAGCTTCTTAAATTGGAAGACCCAGGGTTGCAAAATAAACCCTGGTAATGGACCTTGGAAGTCCACCTGGTCACTCCAGAGTCCCTAAAATTAACCCTTCTTTGAGCCTTACATGCAGCCACCCATCATGGAATCAATAAAATGATTGTCATTATTGCTAAGTACTGGC
This sequence comes from Orycteropus afer afer, assembly GCF_000298275.1. Classification (NCBI taxonomy): domain Eukaryota; kingdom Metazoa; phylum Chordata; class Mammalia; order Tubulidentata; family Orycteropodidae; genus Orycteropus; species Orycteropus afer. The sequence goes on along the minus strand of NW_006922061.1, from coordinate 118,522 downwards.
TGGGGAAACTGTGAGAAAGCAGCTGGAGGAATATATAGTCAAAGTTGTAGTTGTCAAATTCACAATCCAGGAAAGACTGTTAAAGTCTCACATGCTACTGTGCCTCCGCACATGGATCCTTTGAGCACCTGTACATGGACTTCAGCAAGCTTCCCCGATCAGTAAAATATAGCTATCTTTTGGTAATTGTCTGTTTTTTTTTTTTTTTTTTAATAGATTGAAGTTTTCTCTTGCTGAAAGACAGATGCTAACTACTATCATAACAAAAAAAATTCTTGAAACAAAATTTTCCTCTTTAGGGTAGAACTATCCAGTGACTGGGGTACATCTCTCACGGGAAATGGTTATTAAAGAAGTTTGTCAATTTCTGCCAACTTGGCAACATTTATAATTTCTCTATCACCCTCAGTCATCTGGCAAAACAGAAAGAACAAATGACATTTACAAAACACACTAACAAAATTCTCAGAATCTGTAAATCTTCACTGACCAAAAGCACTTCTCTTGGTACTTATAGTAATCATATCCACACCAACAGGAAAGCATTGGCTATCACCTTATAAAATTGTAACAGGATGCCCCAGGCATTTAGAATCTATTCCTCATACAGACCCAGCCCTTACAAAGGCTGACATGACTTAATACTAGCAAAGGTCTAATGGATTATTTCCAAGCATATTCCAAACAGATGCAAATAGCTTTTTAAGATTTTTTTCCCTGAACAAGGATGTATCCCTCACAACTCAGAACCAAAGGACTTCATGTTCTGGAAAAGACATCACTGGAAATTGGCACTTCAGCCCAACTGGAAAGAACATTTTCATGTGTTACTCACCACCTACACAGCAGCTAAGCTCAAAGGAAGAAGCCTGTGGTATATATCTCCCAATTAAGAGGACCCCCTCCTGAGGCTAGTCCTGTGAACCAATATATGACTTAAAATTAAAATTTACTTGTGATTACTGTACTCCAGAAGTACATGACATCACAAAAGTAGACAGCTTCCACCCAAGAATCTCCTGGATTTCCCTACCTCAAGCTTTGCTTGACTTTGTTAACAATTTTGATGATTATTGTATTATTATTCTTTATCCTTTCAACTCCTCTCATTGTCCCCTTTTTGCCCTATGCCAATCAATCCATTTGCTTGTCCACTGACAGCAGGCCTGAAAAAAACTATTTCTATAGCTCAAACTAGATTATTTTACTAGTGTGGCAATAGTGCCTAATGCACTTGACTGCTAACCAGAGCCAGGCCGTTCATACTCACCAGCCACTCCACTCCACGGAAGGAAGGTTGGGCAATCTACTTCCATAGTGATACTGCCTCGGAAACCCAAGGAGGGTTCGCTATGAGTCGGATCCAACTTGATGGCAGTGAGTAGACCTCCCAATTTGTCAGGATGATGTAGTCTTGACTATTTAATGCCTTCCTTAATCACATTCCTGCTCTCAGTGCTAGACAAGTTACTAACATTGGTTCTTTTTCATATTAGGTTATCCCAAGAAAAAAATAGAGACATAGTGGAAAGCCCTTTGGTACATTGTATTACCAAATTTCATTCTATCATGAAAACTATTTTCCCCTATTTTGGAAACTATGATTTTTAAGAAAGCCACCCTAAGCATATCTAAAGTTATGGAACAAAGTTGTAATTCTACTTTTGAAGCTACTGAAATCCTCAGAGGTGATAAAAACAGTTTAGCATCTGTAGTCTTGCAAAATCATAGAATCTTATATGTTCTTATACCCCAGCAAGATGGAGCATGTGCTATAAATCATGAACAATGTTGTTATATAAATGAACCTGTACAGGTAACTAATAATCTATATATTCTGAAGTAATAATTATAAGTAATTAATCAAATTAGAGAAGCCCAAACTTTTCAATGGATAGATCTCATTCCTGAACTTGGGAGAAAATTATTAGAATAATTATGCTTTGTTTATTTTTGTCATGATTTATGTTTTGTATACTTTTTGTACTATTCTGATTTCTAGACTATGTATTTGATGCTTCAGCCCTTTACAAAAGCTCAATAACTGATTAATCTTTTTTTTTTATTTAATTTTTGCAGTGTTTCCTCCACTCCCCTCCCACCACTGGTAAACAAAAAAGAAAGTTTCCTTCCATATATAAACCTTTCTTTGACTTTTTAAAATAATGAACTAATACAATATTTGTCCTGCTATGACTGACTTATTTCACTCAGCATAATGTCCTCCAAGTTCATCCACGTTCTGTGGTGTTTTGCAGATTCTACATTATTCTTCAGTGTTGCATACTATTCCATTGTGTATATGTACCATAGTTTGCTTATCCATTTTTCTGTTGATGGGCACTTAGGTTGTTTCCATCTTTTGCTATTGTAAATAGTGCTGTGACGAACATGGGTATGCATATGTCTGTTCTTGTGCTGGCTCTACTTCTTTAGGATATACACTTAGTAATGGGAGCTCTGGTAGCATAGTGCCTAAGGCGCTTGACTGCTAACCAGAAGGCTGGCAGTTCAAACCCACCAGCCACTCAGAAGGAAGATGAGGCAATCTACTTCCGTAGTGATACTGCCTCGGAAACCCAAGGAGGGGCCGCTATGAGTCGAGTCCGACTCAACGGCACATAACAACAATAACAACAATGGGATTGATGGATCAAATGGTATTTCTAATTCCAACTTTTTAAGGAATCACCATACTGCTTTCCACAATGGTTGTATCATTTGATTGTCCCACCAACAGTGTATGAGAGTCCCCATCTCTACACATCCTCACCAGCATTTGTTATTGTCTGTCTTGTTGAGCTTTGGTATTAGTGCTGGGGCAAGATGGTATCTCATTGTTGTTTTGATTTGCATCTGTCTAATGGCTAATGAAGGAGCTCTGATGGTGAAGTGCATAACACATTTGACTGCTAACCAGAAGGCTGGTGGTTCAAACCTACCAGCCACTCCTCAGAAGAAAAGTTGGGAAATGTACTTCTGTAGTGATATCACCTTGGAAACCCAAGGAGAGGTCGCTATGAGTTGGATCTGACTCATTGGCAGATGGTTTTAATGGCTAATGATCATGAACATTTCCTCATGTGTTTCTTGGCCACCTGAGTATCCTCATTGGTGAAGTGTCTATTCATGTCTTCTGCCCATTTTTTAATTGGATTCTTTGTCTTTCTTTTGGGTGAGATGTTGGATTTTTCTATTAATTTTAGAGATAAGTCCCTTGTCAGATATGTCATTGCTGAATATTTTTTTTTCCCAATCTGTAGGTTCTCTTTTGACTCTTTTGGAAAAGTGTTTTGAAGCACATAAAAATTTAATTTTTAATGAAACAAGATCTGTACCTCACA
>NW_006922061.1:96526-113263 GCF_000298275.1 Orycteropus afer afer | reverse complement strand
TCAGGGGGCAGGAGAGTATGGAGGAATGGACACTGGGAAGAGGTTAACTATGGGAAGGAAGTGGGAGGGGAGCTTTTGCATTGTGGTAAACTGTGGTCAATGTCATGAGACAAAGTGTATGTGAACTGCTGTATGGAAAGTGAATCTGCTCTGTAAATCTTCACCCAAATCACAATAAAAAAATTAATTTTTAGAAGGTCCCATTCATCTAGTTTTTCTTCTGCTGTTTGTGCAGTGGAGTTATGCTTGGTAGTCTGTTTATGCCATAAATTAGGGCCATAAATTTGTGCCTAGTTTTTCCTTGAGGAACTTTATAGTTTTAGGTTTCATATTTAATTCTTTGATCTGGAGTTAGTTTTTGTGTATGGTGTGAGGTGCAGATCTTGTTTCATTCTTCTGCAAATGGATATCCAGTTTTGCCAGCACCATTTGTTAAAGAGACCATCTTTTCCCCATAATGGATTTCAGCCCTTTGTCAAAAACCAGCTGACCATAGTCAATGGATCTATTTCTTGGTTCTCAGTTCTGTTCCACTGGTCTATGTGTCTGTCATTGTACCAATACTTGTTAGTTTTGACTACTGTGGCTGTATAGTAGGTTTTGAGATTTGAGAATGTGAGACCTCCTACTGTGTTCTTCTTCAATAGTGCTTTGCAGTTCCAAGGTCTCTTTCCTTTCCATATAAAGTTAGTGATTGGTTTTTCCATATCCTTAAAGAGTGTTCATGGGATTGCATTTAATATGTAGATTGCTTTGGATAGTACTGACATCTTCACAATGTTCATTCTTTCTATTCATGAGCATGGTATGTTCTTCCATTTATGTAGTTCTCTTATGGTTTCTTGAAGTAGTCTTTTGTAGTTTTCTTTGTACAGGTCTTCTGTGTCCATAGTAAGATTTATTCTCAATTATTTTATGTTTTTGGTAGCTATTGTAAATAGTATTGATTTCCTTTTCAGCAATCTCTTTGCTGGTGTAGAGGAATCCAACTAATTTTTGTATGTTGATCTTGTATCCTGCCACTACGCTAAATCTCAACTAGTTTCAGTAGGGTTTTTTTTTTGTTTTGTTTTTGTTTTTGCTGAGTCTCTTGTGTTTTCTAGGCATAGGATCATATCATCATCAAATAGGGATACTTTTACTTCTTCCTTACCAATTTAGATGTCTTTGATTTCCCTTTCTTGCCTTATTGCCCTGGCTAGCACTTCCAATACAATGTTGAATAGAAGTGGTGATAGAGGACATCCTTGTCTGGTTCCTGTTCATGAGGGAAATGGTTTCAGTCTCTCTCCTTTGAGAATAGTGTTGGCTGTGGATTTTGCATATATGCCCCTTATATTGAGGAATTTCCTTTCTATTCCTATTTTTCTGAGAGTTTTTATCAGAAATAGGTGCTGGATTTTATCAAATGCCTTTTTTGCATTGATTGATATGATCATGTGGTTCTTTTCCTTTGTTTTATTTATGTGATGGATGATGTTGATTGTTTTTCTAATCTTGAATCATCCTTGCACATCTAGTATGAACTCCGCTTGATCATAATGTATTATTCTTTTGATATGTTGTTGGAGTCTGTTGGCTAGAATTTTGTTGATTTTTGCATGTATATTCCTGAGGGATATTGGTCTGTAGTTTTCTTTTTTAGTGATCTCTTTGTCTGGTTTTGGTATCAAGGTTATGCTTGCTTCATAAAATTAATTTGGGAGGATTCCATCCTTTCCTATGTTCTGGAATTCTTTGAGCAGCTTTGGTGTCAGTTCTTCTCTGAGTGTTTGGTAGAATTCTCTAGTGAAACCATCTGAGGCTGGGCTTTTTTTTTTTTTTTTTTTTTTTTTTTTTTTTATGACCTGTTCAATTTCTTCTTTTGTTAATGGTCAGTTCAAATTTTCTACCTCAGTCTTTCTTTGTTTAGGTAAGTAAACAAAGGATATCTGTCCATTCCTTCTAGATTTTCAAATTTGTTGGAGTATAGTTCTTCAGAGTATCCTGATTTTATCCTTTTCATTTCTGTTCATTCTGTTGTGACATCACCCAATTCATTTCTTATTCATGTTATTTGTGTTTTCTCCCTCTTTTTCTTTGTTAAATTTGCCAGTGGTTTGTCAACTTTATTAATCTTTTCAAAAAACCAATTTCTAGTCTTGTTGATTTTTTCTATTGTCTCTCTGTTTTCTGTTTCATTTATTTCTGCTTGAATCTTTATTATTTCTTTTCTTCTGGTGACTGTAGGATTTTTTTGTTGCTCTTTTCAAATTTTTGGAGATGTTGGGTGAAGGTGTTGATTTTGACTCTTTTTTCTTTCTTGATATGTGCATTTATTGCTATAAATTGGCCTCTGATCACTGCTTTTGCTGTGTCCCAAATATTTTGGTAGGTTGTGTTCACATTCTTATTTGATTCAAGGAATTTTTTAATTTCATTTTTTATTTCTTGTATTACCCAGTCGTTTTTGAGGAAGGTATTGTTCAGTTTCCATATGTTTGCTCTTTTTCCATTGTTCTTCCTACTGTTGATTTCTAATTTTATAGCATTGTGACCTGAGAAGGTACTTTGCAATATTTCAGTGTTTTTAAATCTATTAAGACTTGCATTGTGGCCTAACGTATAGTCTATTCTGGTTACATAGTACTTCTTTGAAAGGAATATACCACAAATGAGAAGGCTTGAACAAACAGGAGTTTATTCTCTTACAGTTCAGAGGCTTTAAGTTCAAGTTCAAAGTGCCAGGCTCTAGGGGCTGGGTGAAAGCCCCTCAACTTTGGACTTCAGCTCTGCCTCCTGTTCCCAGCCCACTGAAGCTGGGGGCTTTTCTTTACTCAGCTGCTGGCTGCTGAGGCTGACAAGCCCAAGGTTGACAAGTAAAAAGGCACAGTACTGATGCTACCAAACCACATGGCAGGCCATTAATTCAAGTCCATTGAAAGTCCCAAAGTTGGCAAAGCATGGCAGGCTATTGAACAACACCATGGCTACATGCAGGGTTCAAGTGTGCCATAAGCTAGAGGCCATTTCCCAAGGCTTGTCCTTATATACAGGAAGTGGACCATATCCCTAAGACAGCTACTCAGCTGCTCACAGTAGATTCCACCATGGAGTTGATTACCAGTCTCATCATGGGGAATACTACATCCAGCTGCCCAACCACTCAACCAGACCCAGCCAAGTTGACACACAAACTTAACTACCACAATTCCACCCCTTGTCAACTTGGCACCTGTACAGATATTCATTGGGTGGCATCTGTAGAGATCTCCTTCACTGGGTGGCTCTAATCCCCTAGTTCCTGAATGGCAACCTCACCCTCTTGGCCTGGTGGGCCCTGTTCCTCTACCTCTTGGGCATGGTAGCCCTGCCCCCTATCTCTTGGGCAGCAGCTATGGCTCCATCTCACTGGCCCACATGAACGAGCAGCCTCAAACTTCAGAACCAAGTTGGTGAATGTCTAATTCTTTGGAACCTAGGGGGCTATGGTGGTTCCACCCCCAGAGGCTATGGTCCTACCCTTTGAGGCTGAGGCAGCTCTGCTTCCTGTTTCCTTGATCTCTCTGTTTCTGCTAATTAATGCCAAAGGCAACTCACTCTGCCAGAAATCTTCCTGCCCTAAAAGCACTCAGCTTTCTTGCTCCATGGGCCTGCCAACTTGCTACTCCATTTCATACTGGTCTCTTCTACCAATTAATGCCCGAAGACAACCCATTCTGCCAGGAAGCCACCTACCCAGTGGCACCTGGTTTTCTCCTCTGTGGGCAGGTAAGCCTGTTGTTGTTTAATTCCAGTCTCTGGGCTCTGCTGCTGCCATCTCTCATGGTGGTCTCTCATGCTGGTCTCTCTGCCAGTATCTCTGCCAGTCTCTTGGCTCTGCTGAGGAGCCAAGATGTATCCGTGAGGACTAAAGTGCACCTGACACAAGCCGTGATATTTTCAATCACCTCATATGCATGTGGGAGCTGGACAATGAATAAGGAAGACCAAAGAAGAGTTGATGCTTTTGAGTTGTGGTGCTGGCAAAGAATGCTGAAAGTACCATAGACTGCTAAAAGAACTAACAGATCTGTCCTGGAGGAAGTGCACCAGAAATGCTCCTTGAAAGTGAGAATGGCCAGACTTCACCTATTTTGGTCATGTTGTCAGAAGGGACCATTCCCTGGAGAAGGATGTCATGCTTGGTAGGGTGGAGGGTCGACGAAAGAGGGGGAGGCCTTCAACGAGATGGATTGACATGGTGGCTGCGATGATGGGCTCAAGTATGTTGTTGTTGTTGTTATGTGCCGTTGAGTCAGACCTGACCCATAGCGACCCCTCCTTGGGTTTCCAGGGCAGTATCACTATGGAAGTAGATTGCCCCATCTTCCTTCCGGGGAGTGGCTGGTGGGTTTGAACCGCCGGCCTTCTGGTTAGCAGTCAAGTGCCTTAGCCACTACGCATATAGCAGGAATCATGTAGCTGGTGCAGGACCAGGAGGTGTTTCATTCTGCTGTGCATACAGTCGCTATGAGTCAGAGATGACTCGACAGCACCTAACAACAACAACAACAATATATTTGCCTATTCTTTGTGTTAGTGAGATCATATAATATTTGTCCTTTTGTGATTGACTTAATTCACTCCGTTTGTACCTCAACTTAAAGAAAAAAAAAATCCTCACAACTGGACCAATAAGCAACATTATAATGAACAGAGAAATTATTGACGTTGTCAAGGATTTCATTTTGCTGAATCCACTATCAATGCCCATAGGAGCAGCAGTCAACAAATCAAACAATGTATTGCATTGGGAAAATTTGCTGCAAAAGACCTCTTTAAAGTGTTAAAAACCAAACATATCACTTTGAGAACTAAAGTGATCCTGACCAAAGCCATGTTTTTTCAATAGCCTCACATGCATGTGAGAGCTGGATGATGAATAAGGAAGACTAAAGAAGAACTGATGGCAAAGAATATTGAACATACCATAGATTGCCAGAAGAACAAACAAATCTTTCTTGAAAGAAGTACAGACAGAATGCTCCTTAGAAGGGAGGATGGTGAGATTTCATCTTAAATACTTTGGACATGTTATCAGGAGGGACCAATCCTTGGAGAAGGATATCATGCTTGGAAAAGTAGAGGGTCAACAGAAAAGATGGATTGACACAATAACTGCAACAATGGCCTCAAACATACCAATGATTGTGAGGATGGCACAGGACCGAGAAGTGATTCATTCTGCTCTACATAGAGTCATTATGAATTAGAATGGACTCAATGGCACCTAACAACAATGTCTTCAAGTTTCATGTGTTGTAGCATGTGTCAGAACTTCATTTCTCTTTCTGGCTATTATTCTATTGAATGTATGTACAATATTTTGCTTATCCATTCATCAGTGGGTGCACATTTAGGTTGTTTCCATCTTTTGGCTATAATGAATAGTGTTGCAATGAACATTGGTGTACATATGTCTGGTTGTGTCACTGTCCCTAAGTCCTTTGGGTACATACCTATGAGTGGGATTGCTGCGTTGTATAGTAGTTATATTTCTAGTTTTTGAGGCACTACAAAACTATTCCCCACAATGACTTTACCATTCTGCATTCTCACCAACAAAGATTTGGGTTTCAACATTAATTTTCATCAGAGATATTGGTCTACAGTTTTCTATTCTTGTAGTGTCTTTGTCTGTTTTTGGTATCAGGGTGATGCTAAACCAAAAAACCAAACCAAACTTACTGCCATCGAGTCAATTTGACCCATAGCGACCCCTCCTTGGGTTTACAAGGCAGTATCTCTATGGAAGTAGATTGCCCAATATTCCTTCTGAGGAGTAGCTTGTGGGTTTGAATCACCAGCCTTCTGGTTAGCAGTCAAATGCCTTAGGCACTATATCACCAGAGCTCCCATACAGATTTAGGAAGACTTCCCTCCCCTTCTATATTTTAAAAGAGTTTATGAAGAATTGATGTCATTTCTTCTCTAAATATTTGATAGAATTCTCCAGTGAAGGCTTTCCAGCCCTGGACTTTCCTTTGTTGAGAGGTTTTTACCTTTTTATCTTTTCCCTTGTTCTAGGTCTGTTGAGGTCTTCTATTTCTTCTTGTGTTAGTGCAGGAAGTTTGTGTTTGTAGGAACTTGTCTATTTCATCTGAGTTTTCAAATTTTTTGTCATACAATTGTTCATAGTATTCTCTAATGATAGTTTTTATTCCCTTAGGCTCTGTTTTGATGTCTCCATTTTTATTTCTAATTTTAGATATCTGTCTCTTTTTGCCTTTTTTTAGTCCAGCTAAAAGTCTGTTGATTTTATTGAACCTTGTATCCCAACGTTTTCATGAGTTGCTTTGAGTTGCTTGTGGTATGGGTCAATGTGACCCTGCAACAATCATCACTGTATCCATCCACCTCTTGCACTCAATCTACCGAGAATCCAAGATTCTGCAGTGTGGACCAAGTCCACCACCCTGATGATGGCACTCTGTCTAATTCACGCTTCACAAGGCCTTCCTTTCAAGGCTACATTTATTTTATCCCTCACATGATCTTTTCATGTCAGGTAGGCTTACTTCTCCAAATTGTTTTTTGTCTCTTGCCAGTATTTTCAGATTGTTGTAGGAACTAGGGCCATCCACAGAATGGATATGGCAAGCTGTGAAGAGTGGTAGCACTGACATAAGTAAGATTACTAGGGATTGGATAGAAGGGACAGAATAGGCTTTGTTGTTGCTGTTAGGTGCCATCAAGTCAGTTCTGACTCATAGCAACTGTATGCATAATGGAACAAAACACTGTTCAGTCTTGCACTATCCTCACAATTGATGCTATGCTTGAGTCCATTGTTACAACCACTGTGTTTATCCATCTCATTGTGAACATTCCTCTTTTCCTCTGATCCACTACTTTATCAAGATTAGTACTTCTCCAAGGATCAGTTCCTCCTAATAACATGTCTAAAGAACTTAAGACAAGGTCTCACCATCCTCCCTTTTAAGAAGCATGTTAGCTGTACTTCTTCCAATACATTTCTACTTCTGGCAGTCCATGTATATTCAATATTCAATACCATAATTCAAAAACACCAATTCTTCTTCTGTCTTCCTTATTCTTTGTACAGTTTTTGCATGCATATGAGATGGATGGAAAGAGCATGACTTGGATCAGGCATACCTTAGTCCTCAAAGTGGTATCTTTGCTTTTTAACACTTTAAAGAAGTCTTTTGCTTTAAAGAGTCTTTTGCAGCAGAGTTAATCAATGCAATACGTTGTTTGATTTGTTGACAGATGTTGATTGTGGACCTGAGTACAATTAAATCCTTGATAACTTCAATATTTTCTCTATTTATCATGATGTTGCATATTGGTCCAGTTGTGAAGATTTTTGTTTTCTTTATGTTGAAATGTAATCCATAGTGAAAGCTGTAGTCTTTGAGCTTCATCAGTAAGTGCTTCAAATCTTCTTAACTTTCAGCAAGCAAGGTTGTGTTATCTGCATATCTCAGGTTGTTATTGATTATTCCTTGAATCCTGATGCCATGTTCTTCTTCATATATCCAGCTCCTCAAATTATTTGCTCAGCACAGAGATTGAGTTGCTGTTGTTATTACATGCCGTTGAGTTGGACGCAACTCATAGCAACCCCTCTTTGGGTTTCCGAGGTGGTATCACTACAGAAGCAGATTGCCCAACCTTCCTTCCAAGGAGCGTATGGTGAAAGGATACAACCCTGATGCACACCTTTCCTGATTTTAAACCATGCAGTGTCCCCTGGTTCTGTTCCAAGAATTCCTTCCTGGTCTATGTACAGGTGCCACATGAACACAATTGAGTGTCTGGAATTCCCATTCTTTACAATGTTATCTATTATTTATCATGATCCACACAGGTAAATGCCTTTGCATAGTCAATAAAATACAGGTAAGCATCTGTCTAGTATTCTCTGCTCTCAGCCATGATCTATCTGACATCAGCAATGATATTCCTTCTTCCATGTCCTCATCTGAATGCAGTTTGAATTTCTGGCAGTTTACTATTGCTATATGGCTCTAACGGTTTTTGAATTATCTTAAGTAAAATTTTAATTAATATCATTAATTGTATCATTAATATAATATTAATGATATTGTTTGATAATTTTCACATTCTTTTAGGTCATCTTTTTTTTGGAGTGGGCACATATATGGATCATTTCCTGTCAGTTGCTGAGGTACCTGTCTTCCTAAATTCTTGGCATAGACGAGTGAGTCCTTCCTGTGTTGCATTCATTTGTTAAAACATCTCAGTTGGTATTCCATCAATTCCTGGAGCCTTGTTTTTTGCCAATGCCTTTAGTGTAGTTTAGACTTCTTCCTTCAATACCATCAGTTCTTGATCATATGCTACCTCTGAAATGGTTTAACATTGACCAGTTCTTTTTGATACAGTGACTCTGATATTCGTTCCATCTTCTGTTGATGCTTCATAGGTTATTCAATATTTAGCCCATAGAATCCTTCAACATCGAAACTTGAGGCTTTAATTTTTTCTTCAGTTCTTTCAGCTGGAGAAATGTAGAGTGTGTTCTTCCATTTTGTTTTTCTACCTTCAAATCTTTGTACATTTCATTATAATACTTCATTTTATCTTCTCAAGTTGCCCTTTGAAATCTTCTGTTTAGCTCTTTCACTTCATCATTTCTTCACTTTAGCTACTCTACATTCAAGAGCAAGTTTCAGAGTTTCTTCTGACATCCAGTTTAGTTTTGTCTTTCTTTCCTTTCTTTGTAGTGACCTCTTTTTCTTCATGTACGATGTCCTTGATGTCATCCTACAACTCATCCAGTGATCAGTCATTAGTGTTCAATGCATCAAATCTTTTCTTGAGTTGGTCTCTAAATTCAGATGGGATATAGTGAAGGTTGTACGTTGTCTCTCCTGGAATTATTTTAATTTTCTTCAGCTTCAACTTAAACTTGTGTAGGAGTAATTGATAGTCTCTTTTGCTGTCAGCCACTAGCCTTGTTCTGACTATCTCTTTCCACACATGTAGTTGATTTGATTCTTGTGTATTCTATCTGGCAAGGTCCAAGAGTACAGTTACCATTTCTGTTGTTGAAAGAATATATCTGCAATGAATAAATTGTTGGTCTTATAAAATTCTATCATGTGGTCTCTGCCATTGTTTCTATCACCAATGCCATATTTCTCAACCACTGCATTTTCTTTGTTTTCAACTTTTGCATTCTAAGCACCAGTAATTATCAATGCATTTTGATTACATGTTTTATCAAATTCAGACTGCAGAAGTTGGTAAAAATCTTCAATTTCAATTTATTCATCTTTGGTATTAGTAGTTGGTGTGCAAATTTGAATAATAGTCATATGTCTTATTTCTAGACTACTGCTGTAACAGAAATATCAGAAGTCAATGGCTTTAACAAACAGGAATTTATTCTCTTATAGTTTAGGAAGACAGAAGTCCAAAATTCAGAGTGCTGGTGTTAGAGACTGGGTGAAGACCTCTTGACCTTGGATTTTAGCTCTGCCCCTTATTCCAGGTCCATTGGAGCTGAAGGCATCTTCTATCTCAGGCAGTTGCTGGCTGCTGACGCTGACAAACCAAATGTCAGCAGGTAAAATGGCACAATCTCAAGACTGGCAGGCAAGATGGCAGACCACTTGTTCAAGACCAGGAATAATTTCAAGATCAGCAGGCAACATGGCAGGCTACTGGATGAAGACTTGGCCAAATACAGGATCCAAACATTCCAAAAAGGTAGAGAACTTTCTGAAAGCTTCTCCTTATATACTAGAAGCAGGCCACACCCCAAAGGCAACTACTTAGCTGCTCACAGCATATTCTACCTTGGAGATGATTATAATCTCATGATGAGGAATAACTACATCCAGCTGCCCAGCCACTCAAAACCAGGGCCTAGCCAAGATGACACACAATCCTAACTGTCATAATCATATTAACTTGTTTTCCTTGTAGGAATATGGATATTACACTATCACTGGCAGTGCTGTACTTCAGTATAGATCTTGAAATGTTCTTTTTGATGATGAATATGACACAATTCCTCTTTATTTTGTCATTCTTGGCAGAGTAAACCAGATGATTTTCTGATTCAAAATCACTAATACCAATCCATTTCAGCTCACTGGTGCCTAGGATATCTATCTTCTTTCCTACCATGGTTCCCTGGTTCCTTGGCACATATAGGAATGAAGTCTTTACATAGCCACAAGAACCACTTGAAAATTGAGTAATGCCACTTGAAATAAGAAGAGGGGCTCTGTGTGACTAATCTTTTAAGTGACATCACAAGTGTTTTATAATGACAGAACTGGATTTTTTCCCAGTTTAAAAGGGAGAGCCTGGGGTACATTTTTATTTTCCCATTGAGAGGGCTAAAGAAGAACTACCAACTAAAATTGACACATGACAGAAATAAGGATGATTAAGCCACTACATTGAATGTAAAATGCCCTTCTGATTAAAACATTTTAAAACAGAAATTTACAGATGCATCCTGTTTATGATAAACTATATATACTCTACCCTAAAATAATCACTTTTCTTAAGGGGAAACACTAGATGCATTCCACACTAAGCAACTAAGCCAATGTTTAATACAGCATTGGAATTATTAGCTCAAACAATGAGATAAGACAAAATAACTTAAAGACTTGGAAGAAGAGTTTAAAACTGAAAATCGTTTAAAAATCTCTTTTTGTACAAAGTTTAAATATATAGCTAAGCTCTAAAGAATTCATTTAATTTAGCTGGACTGAATAAGGAAAAAAAGTGAAGACTTGAATTACTAACATCCGAACTGAAAAAGGGGTCATCACTACCAACGTTACAGGGAAAAAAAAAAAAAAAAAGGAATTACATCTGTAGCATAGTACCTAAGGCACTTGACTGCTAACCAGAAGGATGACGGTTCAAACCCACCAGCTACTCCTAGGAAAGAAGGTTGGGCAATCTACTTCCATAGTGATACTGCCTCGGAAACCCAAGGAGGGGTCGCTATGAGTCAGGTCTGACTCCACGGCACATAACAACAACAACAATCATGTATTAAGTAATTTAGATGAAAAGGATAAATTTCTAGAAGGACACAAATTACTGAAGAAGAAATATGGGGAAAAATGCACAAGCAATAGAAAATATGAATAGATCTACAACAAGTTCAAAATCAAACCAAACCAAACTCACTGCTGTCGAGTCGAATCCAACTCATAGTGACCCCTCCTTAGGTTTTAGTGAAATAAATATCACTACAGAAATAGGTTGCCCAGCCTTCCTTCCAAGGCTAGTGGGTCTGAACCTCCAGCTTTCTGGTTAGCAGTCAAATGTCTTAGGCACTACACCAACAACAAGTTAGGAGATTGAATTAGTAATTCTGGAAGGTTCTACTAGTAAACATGCAGGCCTAGATGGTTTCAATGGTGAATTGTACCAAACAGAAATAGAAGAGGAGGGAACACATCTTTTCTCAGTCTATCAAGTCAATATTTTCTTGATCCCAAAAGCAGTAAAAGACATTACAAGAAAAGAAAAGAGCATGTGCAAAACCCCACATCTAACACCATACTTAATGAGGAAATTCTGAATTCTTTTCCCTGAAGATAAGGAACAAGACAAAGATGCCCACTCTCATCACTTCTATTCAACATTTCACTGGAGTCATGCCATAAACACCCTATGGAGCAGTTCTCTGCGTACGTGGAATGGTTATGAGTCAGAATCAACTCAACAACAACAATTGCCCTCCGTAGGAAGGAGAGAGAATCCAAGCTGAATATATGGGCGAAACTCCCTCTTTCGTCCCCATCTGCAGCACATAGCAGCACCGTCTCCATACTCAGCCAGCACCAAAACACTGTAGGGGTAGTCCTATCATCAGGGAAAAGTATAAGTGGGACAGAACAGAATAGCACTGCAGAGACTTTGTAAACTAAATTGTTATTTGTACCACAGTTCACAAAAGTGAGCCAGGATGTGCATTCTGAACCTAAACAGGTTGACTACATGTTAAATTAGAAGATTTAATAGGAACCAGACTTTCATAAAGTAACACTCAGAATACATACGATACAGTCCAAAACTGTTCATCACACAAAGAACTAGGAAATTCTGAACTTGAATAAGAAAATGCAATCAATGACATCAAGATCAAGATGACACAGACATTAGAATTATTGGACAAGAATTTTAAAGCAGCCATCACAAAAATTCTCTAATGAGCAATTATGAATACACGTGAAACAATTTACAAAATATTCAAAGCCAAGTAACAGTAAAAAAAAAAAAAATAGAGAGAAATTAACAGCAATACACATAAATGACAAGAGATTAACATCAAGAAACGTAAAGAACATCTAGAACAGTGATTGGCAAACTGTAGCTCTATGGGCCAAATCTGGTTTACTGCAAAAAGAAGAATGTTTTATGAGATGTGAAAATTACATGAAATTCACATTTCAGTGTTTATAAATAAAGCTATGTTCTTTATGTTCTATGTGTACATATTGTCTATGGCTGCTTTCATAGTTACAACAGCATTGTGGGGTAGTTGACTTAAGTGACATAGTGTATTTTCCCAACTCTCTTATCTCTGTTGGCTTTATAACTTGCTTTGTTCTATGTTCTTTAGCAAATATGACCAAGAAATACCTTGAAAAGTGCTTGCATGTTGTGGCAACACTGCGACGGCTACATATGATCTGTTAAAAGAGAGGAAGGAGGAGCAAGAAGGGACAGATTCCTCTGAATTTGTAGGGACATTCACAAAGGTCATTAACCAATGTGAAATATGTCTAAGAACAGATAAAAAGATAATATGGATCATAAAATCTGAGATAAGACATCTGTGATAACTGTGAAGCCATTTAAAGTTTTTCTTTGCAAAGAATTTAACTTTAGGCAATTTCAAATGAATGGGGCCACAGAAACAATCTAGTAACCTGATGCAGATAATTTTAGAAAGATGGTCATGATTTCAATCACTCATGTTGAGACTAGCCAATGATTAACTGTTTTTCTAAATTTTATTTATTTTGTTGTTGAGACTATACACAGAAAAAATACACTAATTCAGCAATGTCTACAGGTACAATTTAGGGATATTGATTACATTCTTCAAGCTGTGCGACAATTCTCACCTTCCATTTCTGAGTTATTTTTCCCTCATTTACATAAACTCATTGCCTCTAAGGTCCCTATCTAATCTTTCAAGGTGCTGTTGTCAATTTGATCCCATATAAATAGTTCTTAAAAGATCATAATGCTCAAGGCAGAGCTTTTTTATTTATTTTTTTTTCCCCACTAGTTAAGGTAAACTATTTGGTTTTAAGAAGAATACAGGGGATATTTTTTATTTAAAGTTTAAAGATTATCTCCGGGCAAAGTTCTAAGGGTTCACCCATTCTCTATGGCTTCAGAAAGTGTAGATAGAGTCCATGAGAATTTTAAATTCTGTTCTGTGTTTTTCCCCTTTTGATCATGTTTCTTCTAGGGAATCTTAGAATAATATGTTCAGTAATGGTGCCAGGCACCATCCAGTTTTTCTGGTCTCACAGCAAAGGAGACAGTTGTACACAGAGACAATTAGCCACACATTTCATATCCTCCTATTCCTGACTCCCTTTCTTCCTCTGTTGCTCCAGGTATATAGAAACCAATTGTTGTGCCTTGGATGGCTGTTTGCAACTTTTAAGACAAGGTAGAACAGAAGCACTAAACACATTATTAAGCCAATTAAGTAAGAAGTCCCATGGAACAATGGTTAACTTTTGCTGTTTCCTCTACTCCTTAAAAGCCTTGGGAGCTCTGGTAGCATAGTGCCTAAGGCACTTGACTGCTAACCAGAAGGCTGGGGGTTCAAACCCACCAGCCACTCCTTGGAAGAAAGGTTGGGCAATCTACTTCCATAGTGATACTGCGTCGGAAACCCAAGGAGGGGTCGCTATGAGTCGGGTTCAACTCGACGGCAAATAACAACTTAAAAGCCTTAAAAGGCACCCTAATGGTGCAGTGGTTAGAGCACTCGACTGTGAACTAAAAGGTTTGCGGTTTAACCCACCAGCCTCTCCCCAGAAGGAAGATGTGGCAGTCTGTTTCTATAGATTTATAGCCTTGGAAACCCTATAGGGCAGTTCTACTCTGTCCCATAGTGTGGCTAGGAGGTGAAATCGACTAGATGGCAGTGGTTTGGGTTTGTATGCATACAGAATAACTGCTTGAAAAAACCCTATACACTTTGTTTGTGCTTTGATTATTGTTTTTAAAGGACCAAACCCCGGATAGCTGGCTGGACATTGAGAGACATATATCTGCTTTACCCCTATTGCATCAGCCAACAACAACCAGCCAAACATCAAGGAAGAGAGACCATTGCCAGACAGCTATGCAGAAATGAGTGAATGACCCTGTCACTTGTAGGGGATGTTTGTGTGTGTGTATAAGGGGAGGTGGTGTCCTTGCACAGGGGATATGTCACTTATGTGTGTGTGTAAAGGGGGCTCTGTTGTGTGTGTGTATGTCTGTATGAAGAGGGGCTGGCACCTTCCAGTCTGGGGTGCTGTCACGTGTGTGTGTATGTGTGTGTGTGTTAAGAAGGCCTGCAAGTATTGCAGCTGGAGGCATTGTATGTGTGTGCAAAAGGGACTTTGTTGTGTGTGTGTGCATGTGTGTGAGAGTGGGTGGCCACACGTGCTGGGTCTGGAGGCAGTGTTGTGTGTGTATGCCTGTGTGTGTGTGTGTGTGTGTGTGTGTATAAGGGGCTAACACTTGTGGGGTCTTGGGGCAATGTCATGAAGGCAGTGGCATGTGTGTTCCTCCTCCCCCCAACTCAGTTACGTGATGGAGTACCCTGGTCATGACGTGGTCAGGCTCCACGTTGCCTCTACAGCCAGTAGTGGCGCCTCAGCCTCATGGCCGCCACTTCTTCCCTCCTCCGCTCTAGGCTAGGGGTTTTGAGTCGCTCAGTTCTGCTATTTCTGCTGCTGCTGCCACTGCGGGGAGGGCCACGGCCCGCCCCCAGGTCCCTGAAATCCCACTCCTCAGGCAGAGAGGCCCCTGGTAAAGGCTAGGAGGGTGGGCTGCCCCTCAGGCCTTGGTTGGCGCCTCCCAGATGCTGGGATCCGGAGGTTACCTCATTTCTGTCGGTTGAAGTTAGAACGAGAGCCTCGTTGGTTCCTCTTTCTCTGAGCCCTTCTGTTTTCCTCTCTCTGCCTCAGCCTCAGACGTTGCTCCCTCTCTGCCCCCCCACATCTCTCTCTGTGCCTTACTTACATTTGTCTCTCCCCTCAGCCTGCGGCCACCGTCGCATACAAGAAAGAGTCATAGGGGGCACGTCTGCCGTGGAGAATAGGTGGCCATGGCAGGTCAGCGTGCACTACGGTGGGTTACATATCTGTGGCGGGTCCATCCTCAACGAATACTGGATCCTGTCTGCGGCCCACTGCTTCGCGTGAGTGTCAGGAAAAGTACGCCTGCTAGCCTCTGGGGTGGGCAATATGGGGACATCTTGGAATAGATTACCAGGTAAGACCTCTCTAAGGTGGGTGAAATGTGAGCAAGCAGGCCCCTGACCATAGCTTTGTTCACTACAGCTCCCTTGCCAACAGGGTGGATTGCTCCCTGTCAGATCTGCTATTATCTGTGATTATTGTTGTTAGTTGCTGTCCAGTCAGTCTGGACTCAAGGTAATCCTATGTGTGCAGAGTAGAACCACTCCATAGGGTTTTAAGTGTGTGACCTTTCAGAAACAGATTGCCAGGTCTGTCTTCTGAGACACCTTTTAGTGGGTTTGAACTGCAAACCTTTTGGCTAGTAATTGAATGCTTAGCTGATTCCACCACCTAAAGACTGCTGTTAGGGATAAGAGACTAAGCGGGGCTTCTTGTATACTTGCCCTACTGTGGTGCAAGAGACACACTTTTACCAATTCAGGCTAGGGGAAGCTGGCAGCTCAGAACCAACTTCAGGTCTTACTGGGCTCTGAGCTGATAGTGGTCTCCCCAGGCCTGGAGGGACTGTGCCTTTGTTCCTCTGTCACATAGGAGACTGAATACCAAAGGATTTGATGTGTTCGTGGGTCTCATCAAACAAAATGCTGCAAGCAGTCACACCCAGTGGTTTGAGGTGAATAAGGTGATCATTCACCCTGCTTACACAGTATCCCACCCTAATGGAGGTGACATTGCTGTGGTGCAGCTGAAAAGCCGGATTGAGTTTTCTGACTCTGTACTCCCAGTGTGTCTTGCCACTCCAGACATGAACCTTCGCAATTTGAGTTGCTGGGCTACAGGATGGGGAGTAACCAAACCAGATGGTGAGTGAACAAGTGTGAAAAGTCGATTCGTTTATTGGGGTTGTGGAAGGGATGGAAGCTGCTTCTTTTCCACCACAGTAAAGAGTGTTCTGTCAGTTAAGGATGCACAAGTGTCTGTCAATATGTATTTATTTGTCAGTGTAGGTGTTTTTGATTTATCCTGGACTGACTTTGCTGTATACCAAAAAGTAGTTATAGTTACTTTGAGTGTGAAATTAATATTTAGCATACCAAAAACACAAATTTATGAACATGGTTTTCCTTAAGATTTTAAATTCAACCTAGAAAACACTTTTATTCTCTTTAAAAATCTATTAATTATTAAGATTTTCTCTATAAAGCCATTGTACTTTCTTTTAGGATTATATCTGAATTCTTTAGAATTTTTATGGCTATTAAGGAAAGATTCTCTTTAGTTGCAAATTAAGGATTCTCTTTAATCT
>NW_006922061.1:93877-94526 GCF_000298275.1 Orycteropus afer afer | reverse complement strand
TCATGAGCATTTCTTCATATATTTGTTGGCTGCTTGAATATCCTCCTTGGTGAAATGTTTATTCATGTCTTCTGCCCATTTTTTAATTGGATTGTTTATCTTTTTGTTATTGAGATGTTGGAATTTTCTATAAATTCTAGAGATAAGTCCCTTGTCAGATATGTCATTGCCAAATATTTCTTTCCAATCTGTAGGATCTCCTTTGACTCTTTTGGAGAAGACTTTGGAAACACATAAAATTTTAATTTTTAGAAAGTCCCATTCATCTAGTTTCTACTCTGCTGTTTGCACATTTTGGATTATGCTTGATAATCTATTTATGCCATATATTAAGACCCCTAAATTTGCCTCTAGTCTCTCTTTGAGGAACTCTATAGTTTTAGGTTTCACATTTAAGTCTTAGATCCATCTGGAGTTAGTTTTTGTGTATGGTGTGAGGTACAGATCTTGTTTCATTTTTCTGCAAATGGATATCCAGGTTTGCCAGCACCATTTATTAAACAAACATTCTCTTCCCCATTTAATGGATTTTGGTCCTTTTTCAAAGATCAGCTGACCGTAGGTCAATAGCTCTATTTCTCGGTTCTCAATTCTATTCCATTGGTCTATTTGTCTGTCATTATACAAATACCAGGCAGTTTTGACTACT
>NW_006922061.1:68337-69643 GCF_000298275.1 Orycteropus afer afer | reverse complement strand
TACTATACAATGGGAATTCTGATCATTCACATAAACTTATAGGACCATTGTCTGCCAACCCTATACATGTGCTTGGATATACTCCCCATTTCATAGACATACCTAATCCTTCAGCCTGTCCACCCATCTATCCACCTATACACCCATGTTTGCCTTCACTGGCAATGCAGTACTATATGTGCAAAAGGGTTCATCTTTGTTGTCTGTACTTCTCATGTACCTCTCTATGTCTTTCTCATGCTCAATGCTGCCATATTGGTCACTCACATTCGGTACACCCAGGCTCCATATGAGCACACAGACTGTGGTGGAGTTCCTGTGGGCCCAGAAGGTAGGTGGCAGTGGGGGATGGCCGCTCCTCTGTTCACCAAGTGGGTGTGGGGTATAAGAATAACAAGAGGAATGTCGTACCTTTTCAGTCTTCAGGTCCGGAGTGCCCTTGGGGTTGCTGGCAAGCAGAACATGTTCTTAAGCCCCAGGAATCTGCGAGAGTACTGTATCTTTAAATATCCAAAATAGTCAAGCTACTTTTAAACATTCAAAATTGTGGCACCCTCCAGATTGGCAAAAGTCCACAGCTCAGTCTGCATTTCTCTTCACCTTCTCTGTTTATTCCCCAGCCACCAGAGCAGTCCTCCGTGCAGTCCCTGGCTAGCAAGGCTGATTTTTAGGTTAATTCTTAGGTCCTACTACTGCTCGGCACTCTCACAGCTGTCTGTGCCATGCTGTCAGGATAGCTCAGAATCGCTGCCAGAGTGCAACTCCGTCTGACTTCTTTTTTGGTATTTTCATGCAACTTCTTCTGCTAGTTGGGGTTTAATCCACTTCTATATCCTCCCTTCAAGGCTCAGGTATCCAGGATTATCTTCTGTGTTAATTGGTTTCCCTTTTCTTTGTTGAAGAGGGTCTGTGCAGTCTTTCTGCCTAGTCCGCCATCTTACTGGAACTCCTTGTTTACAGTCTTGTAGGTGTATTTTAGTTTGAATATTTCTATAACTGGGTTTGTTTCTAGGTTATGTTGTCATATGCTTAAATCATTGGTTGCTGTCTGCTGTTGTTGGTTCTCCATTCGAAGGACTCCCTTTAGCATCTCTTCTAAGTTTGGTCTGGTTTTAAGAAATTCCCTTAATTTTTGTTTATCTTGAAATGGCATAATTTTATAATCATCCTGTTTGAGGAACGATTTTGTGTTGTATATAAGTCTTGATTGGCAATTTTTTTTCCTTTCAGGCTTTGCATATATCATTCCATTGCCTTCTTGCCTGCCTGGTTTCTGCTGAGAAATCAGAACTTAGTCTTATTGGTT
>NW_006922061.1:66369-68152 GCF_000298275.1 Orycteropus afer afer | reverse complement strand
GTCTATCTCTTCCTGTTTTGGAATTCTGATCACACATGAATTATTTCTTTTGATAGTGTCCCACATGATTCTTAGGCTTTCTTTCTTTTCTTTTTTTTTTTAATTTGTTAATATTGATGAAAATATACACAGCCAAAAATACACCATTTCAATAATGTTTACATGTACAATTTAGTGACATTGATTGTGTTCTTCAAGTTGTGCTGCCATTCACACTCTCCTTTTCCAAATTATTCCACCACCAATACTTCCAATACTCAATACTTCCAAAGCTTCTTATCCAACCTTGTGAGTTGCTTATTATCAACTTGATATCACGTAGATAGTACTTTAAAAGAGCACGTTTTTCAAGACAGACATGTTCTTGTTATGTGCCATTGAGTCAGACCTGACTCATAGTGACCCCTCTGTGGGTTTGCGAGGTGGTATCACTATGGAAGTAGATTGCACAGCCATCTTTCTGAGGAGTGGCTGGTGGGTTTGAACTGCTAGCCTTCTGGTTAGCAGTCAAATGCCTTAGGCACTATGCTACCAAAGAAAAACTATTTTATTTATTTATTTATTTTGACCCAAAGAATACTTCAGAGGAGAATTTTGGTTTAAGGCTTATAGTCTAAAGATTATCTCAGAGGAATAGATTTTGGGTTTATCCAACCTCAGTGGGTGCAAAAAGGCTGGATTACATTAAAAATTTAAAATTTTATTGCACATATTCTCCCTTTTAGTTGGGATTATTTTATACAATCTTTGATCAGCACATTTGGTGAAGGTAGTTGTGTTAGATCCAGTTCTCTGGTCTCATGGCAAAGGAGGAAGTTGTTCCTTAGTCTTCAAAGAGATGTCTCTGCTTTTCAGCCCTTCAAAGAGGTCTTTTGCAGCAGATTTGCCCAGTTCAATGTGTCATCTGATGTCTTGACTGCTGCTTCCACTGGTGTTGATTGTGGAACAAGTAATATGAAATCTTAACAACTTAAATCTTTCCTCCAACTTACATATGACCAACTAATGGTCTGTTGTACATTTGGTCTCTGGCTTTGTTCTGACCGATGATATTGAGTTTCTGTATCCCCTCTTTTCACAGATGTAGTAGATTTGATCCTTATGTATTCCATCCATTGAGAGTGCGTTGTTACCATCTATGTTGTTAAAAAAAAAAAAAAAAAAGTACTTGCAATGAATAAGTCGTTCATCTTGCAAAATTCTATTATGCAATTTTCTATGTTGTTTCTATCACCAACTACATATTTACTGCTCTTTCTTCTTTGTTTCCAAGTTTCACTTTCCAATCACCAGTCATTAGTTGATTGAATGTATGGTTAATTTCAGACTGCAGAAGATGGTTAAAATCTTCAATACCTTCATCTTTGGCATTAGTGTTTGGTGTGTAAGTTGGAAGAAAAGCTGTATTACCGGATCTTCCTTATAGATATATGGATATTATCCTATCACTAACAGCATTGTATTTTAGGGTAGATCTTGAAATATACTTTTTGACAGAATTCTTTTTCAATTTGTTGTCAGGCATAGTAGAGCATATGTTTGAATCTGTAGTGTATTTGTATTTAAGCTTATCTGCTTAGATGGATCAGTGACTGTAGGGATCATTTTATGTTGTGAAATGAAGCACCACCTTTGCCACCTTTGTAATACAGAAAGAAAGAAAGAAAGAAAGCACAATGTGGATATTGGCATAGATACCGGGAAACTTCTGAAGAAATGCCTGGAATCTGATATAAGATGTTTTCCCACACAGTGATGCATATGGGAATTAATGAGATTTTAC
>NW_006922061.1:62467-65794 GCF_000298275.1 Orycteropus afer afer | reverse complement strand
TTAGTAACCCATCCAAGGTGATGGGAGAATCAGCACCTGAAACAAGTGTTCCTGCCTCCGTTCCTCCCTCCCTTTCTTCCTTCTGCCTCCCTGCCTGCCTTCTTCCTTCCTGCTTACCCTCTTTCTCGCTCTTTCCTTTCTCTTTCCCTTCTTTTCTTCCTCCCTCCTTCCTTCCTTCTAACTAATACCTTAATATTTGGTTTTCTTTTTTTTGGGGGGGGGTCCCATCAGACTCCAGCTGACCAGTAATTCTGGTTGTTATTGTGCTTTTGAGTTTTTTTCCACATGTTTCCTCCCACTCTATCCAGGATCTCAAGTTTTGATCCCTTCCTGAGTGGTTGGCATTGGTAGCTAGGCACCGTCTAATTCTTCTGGTCTCTAGATCCATCATATCTTTGGGCTAATTGTTTCCAAATGCCCTTGATTTTCTTCACTTCAGATGAGAGGAGACTGTTAGCCACTTCTTAGATGGCTGCTCCTTAGATGGCTGTTCAAAATCTTTTAAGACCCCAGTCACGGGATCTTAAAAGCTTGCAAGTGGCCATCTAGATGCAATGATGGTTTCTCCTTGTCCAGAACAAAGAAGAATGAAGAAAGTCAAAGATTCATGGAAATAATTAGACCAAGTGACTGGTACAACATGTGATCCTTAGCTTATATGACAATGAGACCAGAAGAACTAGATGATGCCCAGCTACCACTGTCAACCACTTGGAGGGGGATCTATGCAGGAGATCCTGGATAGAGTGGGAGAAAATGTGGAACAAAACTCAAAATCATTAAAAAAAAAAAGAAAGAAAGAAAAAAAAGAAAGAAAGAAAGGAAAAGAAAAGAAAAAGGGACCAGGTTTGCTGGTCTGATAAAGCCTGATGGAACCACTGAGACTATGACCCCTAGCTGCCCTTCAGGTCTGAAATTGAACACACTCCTGTGGCTTCCAACCAAACAAAAGACAAGCATATGATCTGAACATTTACATTAGGTAGATACACTCCTTGGAGAGAACAATCATGGGAGAATAGAAGGCCTGTGTATGCACAGGGAGACAGCTTGGGGGACAGGAGTGCATGGAGGGAGGGAAGGGCACAGGGAAGAGGTAATTATTGGGAGGAAGTGGGAGGGGAGCTGTTGCATTGTGATAAATTGTAGTCAATATCATGAGACAAAGTGTATGTGAGCTGCTGTACGGAAAGTGAATTTGCTCTGTAAACTTTCACCCAAATCACAATTTAAAAAAAAAGAAGAAAAAAAGACCCCAGTCGCTACTCACCAAAATAGGTTGTGGAACAAGATTTTTATGTATTATGTTGTGCCAGTTGGGCCTGTTATCCCCCAGTATTATGGTCCTGAGGTGGCAGGTCTCGTGGTTCTTTCTCCCAAGGTGTTCAGCTATCCCTGAGGGATTAATTCAACTCTGTCTTCTGTTTCTTCTGTAATGATTGTAGTTATTTTGTATCACTAGTACTTGTCCAAGATTATCCTCAGCTAAATCTATTGTTGGTCTAAGGTATATTCCTGTTTGCCAACTGCCACTTGATCTTTTCAGTTGTCTATACATTTATCTGTAGCCTGATGTTTGGTTTTAGTGGTAATGCAGTATTGTGCATATACTGGTATCAGCCACTGTTGTCTATATCTTTTGTGCACATTTTGGTGCCCTCCCTTTCCCCGTTGTTATCATGCTAGTCACAAACTCTTTCCATGTCATCCCTCCCTTTACCCAACTCAGTGTGTGGCCCCCAACTAATCTGAAATTTTCCTTCCCCGTTCCTCCCCTTCCTTCCCATCCCCAGTAACCTACAAAGTGAGTTCCTTTCCCTAAGCAAAACCTTTCTTGGCTTCTTACAGTAATGGGCTCATACAATATTTGTCCTTTTGCATTTGACTTATTTCACTCAGCATAATTCCTCTAAATTCATCCACATTGTGAGAAGATTCATGTATTCTTCATTATTCTTTAATGTATCATAGTATTCCATTGTGTGAATACCATAATTTTGTTATCCATTCATCTGTTAATGGGCATTTAGGTTGTTCTCATCTCTTTGCTATAGTGAATTGTGCTGTGATGAACATAAGTGTGCATATGTCTGTGTGTCCTGTCTCTCACCTCTTTAGGATATATTCCTAGTAATGGAATTGCTGGTTCAAATGGTATTTCTGTTTTCAGTTTTTAAAGGAAACACCATCCCATTTTCCACAATGAGTGTACCATTTTACAGCCCCACCAGCAATGTATGAGAGTTCCAATCTCTCCACAACCTTGCCAGCATTTGTTGTTTTTCATCTTGTTGAACTTTGCTATTATTG
Organism: Orycteropus afer afer; assembly: GCF_000298275.1. NCBI lineage: Eukaryota > Metazoa > Chordata > Mammalia > Tubulidentata > Orycteropodidae > Orycteropus > Orycteropus afer. The sequence continues at coordinate 63,484 of NW_006922061.1, read as the reverse complement.
CTGGGGTGAGATGATCTCTCATCATTGTTTTCATTTGCATCTCTCTAATGGCTAATGATGGTGAGTAATTCCTCATGTGTTTTTTGGCCACCAGCATATCATCTTTATGAAATGTCTGTTCATGTCCCTTGCCCATTTTTGAGTTGGATTGTTTGTTTTTTTTGGCATCAAGGTGTTGAAGTTTTCTATAAATTTGGAGATAAGTCTTTGTCAGATATGTCATAGGCAAATATTTTCTCTCAATCTGTGGGTTCTCTTTTTACCCTTTTGGAGAACTCTTTCAATGTGCATATAATTTAATTTTTAAAAGGTGCAGTCAGGGTTCGAGTAAGATAGCAGAATAGGCAGAAAGACTGTACAGACAGACCCTCTTCAACAAAGAAAAAGAGAACCAGTTAACACAGATACAGAAGATAATCCTGGAGCCCTGAGCTTTGAAGAGAAAGATATAGAAAAGGACTAAACTCCAACTAGTAGAATAATTTGCATGAAAACACCAAAAAAGGAGACATATGGAACTGTGGTGTGGCAGCAATCCTGATGGCACAGACAGCTTGGATATTGCCGAGTGGTGCTAGGACCTAAGAATTAATCTAAAAATCAGCTCTGCTAGCAAGAGACTACATGGAGGACTGAACTGGTAGCTGGTGAATAAAAGGAGAAGCAGTGAAGAGGAAGCTGGGCTGAGCTGTGGAATTTTGCCTGTCTGGAGGGCACAGCCATTTTGAATGTTTACAAGTAGTTCAACATTTTGGATATTTAAAGTGACAGAGTTCTTCCAGATTCCAGGGATTTAAGAATAAGCTCCACTTGCTGGGAACTGCAAGGACATTCTGGATGCCAATGACTGGAAAGATGTGATATTCCCCTTGTTACTCTTATACCCCACACCGTCTTGGTGAATGGAGGTGCAGTGATCCTTCACTCCCACCCACCTTCTGGACTGGTGGAATTCCATCCCAGTCTGTGTGCTTGGATGGAGCCTAGGTACCTTGCCTGATTTTTTTTTTTTTTTTT
>NW_006922061.1:60767-61432 GCF_000298275.1 Orycteropus afer afer | reverse complement strand
GAGAAAACTGTCCAAAATTTGTTGGAAGAGAACTTCCCTGATTTGATGAAAGATAACAACATATCCATTTAGGAAGTCGAATGAATCCCAAACAGGATAGACCCCAAAAGAAAATCACCAAGACATATCATCATCAAACTCATCTAAACCAAAGACAAAGAAAGAATTCTGAAAGCAGCATGGGAAAAATGAAAAGTTACTTACAAAGGACAACCAGTAAGAATAATCTCTGATTTCTCAGCAGAAACGATGCAAGCAAGAAGGTAATGGGATGGTATATATAAAACCCTGAAAGAGAAAAATTTCCAACCAAGAATTATATACTTGGTAAAATTTTCCCTCAAATATGACAATTCACGAAGAGGGTGTGGAGTATAAGAGTAATAAGGGTAATATCGGACTTTTCCAGTCATTGGCATCCGGAATGTTCTTGCACTTCGCAGCAAGTGGAGCCTACTCTTAAGTCCCTGGAATCTGTAAGAATTATGTCGCTTTAAATATTCAAAATGGCTGAACCACTTGTAAACATTGTTGTTATTTGCCGTCGAGTTGGCCCCAACTCATAGCGACCCCTCCTTGGGTTTCCGAGGCAGTATCACTACGGAAGTAGGATTGCCCAACCTTCCTTCCGAGGAGTGGCTGGTGGGTTATAGATAAGCAAAAAT
>NW_006922061.1:57843-58462 GCF_000298275.1 Orycteropus afer afer | reverse complement strand
TTTGGGACACAGCAAAAGCAGAGATCAAAAGCCATTTTTTAGCAGTAAGTGCACACATCAAAAAAGAAGAGCCAAAATCAACCTTAACCCAACATTTCCAGCAATTAGAAAAAGAACAGCAAGAAAAGCCTACAGTCACCAAAAGAAAGGAAATAAGGATTCAAGCAGAAATCATTGAAACAGAAAATAGACAATAGAAAAAAATCAACAAGACTAGAAGTTGGTTTTATGAAAAGATTAATGAAATTGACAAACCACTGGAAAATTTAATAAAGGAAGAGAGAGAGAATACAGGTAATATGAATAAGAAATGAAATGGGCAACATCACAACAGAACCAACTGAAATAAATAGGATAATATCAGGATACTATGAAGTACTGTACTCCAACAAATTTGAAAATCTGGAAGAAATGAACAGATTTCTAGAAACAGACCACTTACCTAAACTAAGAGACTGATGTGGAAAAGTTGAACAGATCTATAACAAAAGAAGAAATTAGACAAGTCATAAAAAAAATATACCAACAAAAAAAAGTCCTGGCCCAGACAGTTTCACCAGAGAATTCTACCAAACATTCAGAGAAGAGTTGACACCAATGCTACTCAAACTATTCCAAA
>NW_006922061.1:55628-56139 GCF_000298275.1 Orycteropus afer afer | reverse complement strand
ACTCGACGGCACATAACAACAACAACAACAACAACAACAATATATGGCATAAATAGACTATCAAGAATAACCTAAAATCCACAAAAAGCAGAAGAGAAACTAGTTGAATGGGGCATTCTAAAAATTAAATTTTTATGTGCTTCCAAAGACTTCTCCACAACAATCAAAACTACAGATTGGGAGAAAATATATTTGGCAATGACATATCTGAAAAGGGACTTATCTCTAGAATGGAGAGAAAACCCCAACACCTCAACAGCAAAAAGACAGATAACAAGTAATCTAATTAAAAAATGGGCAGAAGACAAGAATAGACACTTCACCAAAGAGGATATTCAGGCAGCCAACAAAAATATTAAGAAATGCTCACAATCATTAGCACTAGAGAGATGCAATTCAAAACAACAAGATGCTATCTTGCCCCAGTACTAATAGCAAAGTTCAACAAGACAGAAAATAAAAAATACTGACAAGGATGCAGAGAGATTGGGACTCTCATACACTACTGGTG
>NW_006922061.1:54165-55238 GCF_000298275.1 Orycteropus afer afer | reverse complement strand
ACTGTTAGATAGGTGGAGACAAGTATTGATTTGGGTGAAGAGAAGGGCATTATACCAAATGTGAGTGATCAACACGGTGGCATTGAGGAAGTGGAAGACATAAAGAGGTGTATGGGAGGTACAGACAACAAAGATGAACCCTTTGACATAGAGTATTGCGTTGTCAGTGAAGGCAAACATGGATATATAGGTGAATAGATGGATGGACAGGCTTAACTATTTTAAGAGAGACAAAACGAAAAAAAAAAAAAAAAGATGCAGTCATCTAGCTTCTCTTCCACTTCCTGTGCATTCTATGTTATGTTTGATAATCTATTTATGCTGTCTATTAGAGCCCTATATGTGCCCCTATGTTATCTTCATCTTTATAGTTTTGGGTTTTCCATTTAAGTCTTTGATCCATCTTGAGTTTGTTTGTGTGTATGGGGTGAGGTATGGGTCTTGTTTCATTTTCTACAAGTGGATATCCAGTTTTGCCTGCACCATTTGTTAAAGAGATGATCTCTTCCTCATTTAATGGGTTTTGGTCCTTTGTCAAAAATCAGCCATCCATAGATGTTGTTGTTGTGCACCATCGAGTCAGACCTGAATCATAGCGACCCCTCCTTGGGTTTTCGAGGCAGTATCACTACAGAAGTAGATTGCTCCATCTTCCTTCCGAGGAGTGGCTGGTGGGTTTGAACCACCAGCCTTCTGGTTAGCGGTCAAGTGCCTTAGGCACTATGCTACCAGAGCTTCATAGATGGATGGGTCTATTTCTGGGTTTTTGATTCTGTTCCATTGGTCTATCTGTCTATCATTGTACCAGTACCACAGTGTTTTAACTACTGTGACTGTACAGTAGGTTTTGAGATCTGGGAGTGTGAGACCTCCGACTTTGTTTTTCTTCAGTGGTGCTTTGGTTATCCAAGGTCTCTTTCCTTTCCATATGAAGTTAGTAATTGGGTTTTCCATATCTTTAAAAATGTTGATGGTATGTTGTGATAGTTGAAGATGTGTCAACTTGGCTGGACTCCAGTTGTGAGTGGTGGTTCCCATGATGGATCACATGACTGCGTTCTAAGCGGCTGGTC
>NW_006922061.1:50607-53580 GCF_000298275.1 Orycteropus afer afer | reverse complement strand
AGGTCTTTTGTGTCTCTGGTAAGATTTATTCCTAGATATTTGATCTTTTTGGTAGCTATTGTAAATGATATTGTGTTTCTTATTTCTTTTTCAGAGATCTCTTTGTTGATGTAGAAGAATCCAACTGATTTTTGTATGTTGACCTTGTATACTGCCACTTTGCTGAACCTCTCTATTAGTTCCAGTAGTTTTTTGCTGAGTCTTTTGGGTTTTCTATGTATAGGATCATGTCTTCTGCAAATTGAGATAGTTTTACTTCCTCTTTGCCAATTTGTATACCTTTTATTTCTTTTTCTTGCTTTATTACCCTGGCTAGGACTTCCAATACAGAGTTACATAGAAGTGGTGGTAGAGGGCATCCTTATCTGATTCCTGTTCATAAGTGGAATGCTTTGAGTCTTTCTCCATTAACCTTAATGTTGCCATTGGCTTTGTGTATATGCCCTTTATTATGTTGAGGAATTTCCCTTCTATCCCTATTTTGCTGAGAGTTCCAAACAGGAATGGGTGTTGGATTTTATCAGATGCTTTTTCTGCATCAATTGATATGATCATGTGATTCTTTTCCTTTGTTTTATTTATGTGGTGGATTACACTGATTGTTTTTCTGATATTGAACCATCCTTGCATACCAGGTGTGAATCACACTTGGTTAGGATGTATTATTTTTTTGATATGTTCTTGGATTCTGTTGGCTAGGATTTTGTTAAAGATTTTTGCATCTATATTCATGAAGGATATTGGTCTGTAGTTTTCCTTTTTAGTGGTGTCTTTCCCTGATTTTGGTATCTGTTATGTATGCTTCATAAAATGAATTTGGAAGTATTCCATCTTTTTCTATGTTCTGGAATAGTTTGAGTGATATAGGTGTCAACTCTTCCCTGAATGTTTGGTAAAATTGTCCAGTGAAGCCATCTGGGCCAGGACATTTTCTTGTGTGATTTTTTCTTTTTTTTTTTTTATGACCTGCTCATTTTCTACCTTTGTTATGGGTCTGTTCAAGGGTTCTATCTCTGACTGGGATAGTTTAGGTAGGTCTTGTGTTTCTAGGAACTTGCCTATCTCTTCTAGGTTCTTGAATCTGTTGGAGTACATTTTTTCATAATATTCTGACAATATCTTTTTAATTTCAGTTGGTTCTTTTGTGATGGTTCTGTTGTGATGTCACCCTTTTCATTTATTAGTCTTGTTATTTCCATCTTCTCTTTCTTTTCTTTTGTTACATTTGCCAGAGATTTGTCAATTTTGTCAATCTTTTCAAAGAACTATGTTCTTGTTTTGTTGCTTTTCTCTATTGTGTTGTTTTTTTTTTTCTTTTTTTCATTTCTGCTCTGATCTTTATTATTCCTTACTTCTGGAAACTGTAAGTTTCTTTTGTTGCTCTTTTTCTAATTGTTGGGATTGTTGAGTTAGAGTGTTGATTTTGTTTCTTTCCTCTTTTTTGATGTGTGCATTTATCAGTATAAATTGACCTCTGAGTCCTGCTTTCGCTGTGTGCCATAAGTTTTGGTAAGATGTATCTTCATTCTTGTTTGTTTCTAGGAAATTTTTTATTTCACATTTCATTTCTTCTATTACCCAGTAGTTTTTGAGCAGTGTATTATTCAACTTCCATATGTTTGATATTTTTTCCTTGATCTTCTTATTATTGATTTCTAACTCTATAGCATTGTGGTTGAAGAGGATGCTTTGTAGAGTATGTCAATGTTTTTTAATTTATTGAGGTTTTTTTTTTTTTTTTTTTTTTTTTTTAATGTCCTAACATATGATCTATTCTGAAGAATCATCCATGTGCACTGGAGAAGAATGTGAATTTTCTTTTGTTGTGTGGATGCTCTGTATGTGTCTGTGAGGTCAAGTTGTTTGATTGTGTTGTTGAGTTTCTCTGTATCTTTATTGAGTTTTTTTCTACTTGATCTGTCTCTCCTTGAAAGTGGTGTGTTAAAATCTTCTACTACTATTATAGAGTTGTCCATTTTTCCTTTCAATTCAGTGAATATTTCCTTCATGTATTTTGGCACACTTTTATTAGGTGCATAGATATTTATTATGGTAATGTCTTTTTGGTCAGTTGACACTTTTAGCATCATACAGTGTCTTTCTTTGTTCCTTATGCTGTTTTTCACCTTAACATCTATTTTATCAGAAATTAATGTTGCCACTCCTGCTCTTTTATGGTTACTGTTGGCTTGGTATATTTTTTTCCCCACCCTTTAACTTTTAGTTTGTTTTTATCTTTGTATCTAAGGTGGGTCTCTTGTAAGCAGCATATCAATGTGTCTTCTTTTCTTATCCAATCTGCCACTCTCTTTCTCTTGATTGGTTTATTCAGTCCATTCACATTGAGTGTAATTAGTTATAGGTTTGAATTAATTGCTGTCATTCTATTGTGTTTTTTTGTTGTGTTGTTGGAGATTTCCTTGGTCCAAATACTTATCTGTGCTGAGTTAATTTTATTATCAAATGTTTCTCCTCTTTTTATCTTTATTGTCAGTTTTGTGCTCAGTAAGCCCATATGTCGTCTTCCTAATTTCTGTGTTTGCTTAGACCAAACCAAAAGACTCCAAACTCACTGCTGTTGAGTCTATTCAACTCATAGTGACCCCTCCTTGGGTTTCTGAGACAGTATCTCTATGGAAGTAGATTGCTCAATCTTCCTTCCAAGGAGTGACTGGTAGGTTTGAACTGCCAGCCTTCTGGTTTGCAGTCAAATGCTTTAGGCACTGTGCCACCAGAGTTCCCTGTTTGCTTAAAGGAATTGTTAATTTTCTCTGTGGTTACCTGGGAGTGAATTCTTGTCTCTAATTTTAGAACAGTCTGTTCTGTAAGAACATTTTCCTGTCATACTCTCTATTTGGAAGTTTTGTAATTAGAAATTTTATTCCCTCTATTTGCTTTATTATTGGTGTTATCTGTAGATTGACTCCCTTGTTTCTTTGTGTACAGTGTTTTATAAGCTTATTTTGAGCATCT